>NC_057710.1:95015399-95129090 GCF_004010195.1 Chiloscyllium plagiosum | reverse complement strand
ACTCCACCCTCTCCTCCCTGACCTATCACCTTCATCTCCTCCCCCACTGACCTATTGTACTCTATGCTAATCTCTCCCCACCCCCACCTTCCTCTAGCTTATCTCTCCACGCTTCAGGCTCTCTGCCTTTATTCCTGATGAAGGGCTTTTGCCCGAAACGTCAATTTTGCTGAAGCTCCTCGGATGCTGCCTGAACTGCTGTCCTGTTCCAGCACCATTGATCCAGAATGTGCTCTGTTATAATTTCTTTCATAATAGCTTCTAACATTTTACCTATGACAGGCATTAGGGCAACTGGTCTGTGGTTCCCTGTTTTCTATTCTGCTACTTTTTTAAATAAAGGGTTGCATTTGCTATCTGCCAAGCCAATGGGACTTATCCTAAATCTATGTTTGTTTAGAAAATTGAAATCAGTGTATCAACCATCTCATTTGTCATTTCTTTTAATATCTTAGCACATACGGAGGATGCAAACAAATATATATTGAGAGTGGGCAAAAATCTGGCAGATATGGTGTGAGAAAATGTGATGTTGATCACATTGTCAGGAAGAATAAAAAGAAACAAAGTATTACTTAAGCAGAAATGACTGGAGGATGTAAATGTGAGGTGTGATCAGAAACTCACAGGGAATTAAACAGGTACAGAAAGTGGAAAAACTTCAAGGGAGACTATAAGTCAGAAGAAATTAAGCCAAGTATCAAGTATGCTTCAAATATGAAAATTATGTCAAAAAGACATACCTAAATACACATAATGTTTGTAACAAGGTGATGATCTAAAAATACAAGTAGAACTAAATGGGTATGATATAATTGCCATTACAGAAACATGGCTGTATGGTGACCAGGACAAGGAACTGAATTTTCCAGTCTACTTAATGTTTAAGAAGGACAGACAAGAAGTAAAAAGAAGATGGATAAAGTATGAGCTGGGATCAGTATTTTAATTAGTGATGATCTCAGATTGGAAGAACAATGTTTAGGTGGAACAAAGAACCAGCAAGGGGGAGTGGACATTGGTTGGAGTTATTTATGGGGTCCAAATAATGGTAGCATGAGGTATGGTATAAATCAGCAGATGAGAGAAATTTGTAGCATATGTAAAACTTAATTGTACATGACATCCAACCTGTGTATAGACCGGTAAACAAATTAAGCACTCCAGCTATGGAAGGTTAGTTTCTGAAGTGTTTTAGGGATTTTTTTTCCAGAGTAACATGTTGAAAAGCCAACTAGAGGATAGGTTATTCTAGGTTTAGGATAACATAATGACAAAGGGCTGGATGATTATCTTATTGTAAAAGAACCTTTAGAATGGAATGACTACACTATGATAGAATTTTACATTATAGTTGAAAGTAAAGAATTCCAATCTGAAGCACGGGTGCTAAATTTGAATAAGGGAAATTACAATTGCTCAAGACACAGGTTGATTGAGCAGGATTTGGAAAATACATGAAAAGGGATTTGACAGTCTTTAAGATGCAAAATGCGCAAAATAGGTCAGTCAACTGTGGCTTGGAATAGTTAAGGATAGTATAAGATTAAAAAAAATGTTTATTATGATGCCAGAAATAGTAAAATCTGAAGATTTGGAAGTTTTTAAAATATAGTAAAGGGGAACAAGAATCAAATAAGAGAAAGGAGAATAAAATACAAATATAATCTAACAGAATAATGGGCTATAAAAGATTCTACAGCGATGTAAAAAAGGAAACATTGGTCCATGAAAGACACAGTCAGGAGAATTTATAATAATGAATAGAAAAATGGCTGATAAGCTAAACTACTCCATTGTGTTTATCTTCATTGAGGGAGATACAAGAATCTGAATAGGTTTGTCAGTGTGGAGAGAATGAGAATTTAACTTTTCAAGTCCAATATGACTCCTTTCCCAAACTTGAAACATAATTCTCTCTCTCTTTCTCAGTCTTTCTCTCTCTCTCTCTTCACAGATGCCTTTACTTTAATCAGAGACAAAAAAAACCCTGCAGATGCTGGAATCCAAGATAGACAAGCAGAAGGTTGGAAGAACACAGCAAGCCAAGTAGCATCAGGAGGTGGAGAAGTCAATGTTTCAGAAGTAAACCTTCAATGGCTTCTCACACAACCTCGAACAATTCATGCTTTCTCATTCACCGTCAAACAGGTTAAAAGGCTTCTTCACCTTTTGAGGAAGAGAGTTCCAAGGATTCATGACTCAAAGGTGAATTATTAAAGAGCAGCAGAGACTGTGCAATCTTCAGACTGGCCTTCTAGGGAGATTGACAATGATGCAGGGAGAATAGAGCAATGCACCTTCAGATGGTTGGGGTGGTGATGCAGGAAATTTCAACAGTGATTTTTTGCATGGATACAGTAGCCAAGTCAGTAGAACACCAAACATGTAAATCAATGTAGCCCACAAACTCCTTTGCCATGACTGTGCATAGTCTAGATGCTAACATGACTGCCACCTTAAATTGTTTAATAGATACCTTAATTTTGGCTTTCCGATATTCCAATACCAAAGTATTTTCCAGTAGACTGAGAGCAGTGAACTCTACCTGGCCTGTGACTAATTTTGGGGAAAGAGGTGTTGGATAAGGCTGAAGATACAGAAACTGTTAAGAAACTTTACAGTGGGCTGTTATGTGAGTGGAGTTATTCATTGGACTGAATCATTCAAGTCAGCTGACAGCTAAGATCAAAGAATATCACCAACTGCTGTCTCTTTTAAATAAAGACAAAATGTTTGGGATTGGACACTTGCACAGATAATTCTTATTAAGGCATACACTTGGCATAGAGATCTGTGAGCCTGGGACATCCTTGATTTTTCAGGAGAGCTCCAGCGATTAGCTACTATGAAGAGGTAGCCCATGTCAGGAGGTATCTTAGAGATATAGAGAAGCAGTCCAGCCTGGCCAGCTAGACGGGGTATGGTGTTGTTTACAGAACCCAGGGTACTGAAAGATGGTGACTGAGATATCTCTAATAATTAAAAGTGTGCATTATTCATTTAAGTCCCTAATAAATTAATTGAGTTTTAAAGAGCTCTAAGTATCTCCGCCTATGTTGTCTCCCAGAGGTGAGCAACAGAGGAGATCAAAGTAGAAACTCCACTCCAGCATATTTATGTTTCACACCCATTGACCCACAATCCCTGGCCCTCCCCAATGCTGCTTTGTGTCCCAATGATTGAGTCTGCCCCTGTAGAAGTACAGATAGAGCAGTCTTTGGGAGGACCATAACCGAGGTGAAATAGACAACATGCAGGGTCTCAGCAGTCAGTGCAGGGTCCTGAGCACTTTCCCTCTACCTTTGCTGAAGCCACAGGAGTTGTGCCACATGGGAGGTAGAAAGCGTGTTGTTACTTGCACCAGTGGATGCAAGTATGAGAAACATATTATGAATTTATTTTAGTTTATTTAGCAAATACAGATCCCCAATGCCATATCTCTCTACATGTTGTAATATTTTCATGGTTTAGCAGAGCCATCTAAACTTTACTAGTTTGCACCAGTTTCTCATTTTGTCTATTTTTGAGCTCTGGGTGATAAGAAGCCTTTTAACCTGTTTGATGGTGAATGAGAAAGCATGAATTGTTAGAGGGTGTGTGAGAAGCCTTTGGTTATTTGCAGCGCTGCTTTGTGTCATTACCATGGTGTGGGGTGGCAGGAAGAGTGTCCACCATGTGATTATGATATCAAGCCACAGGAGCAACCTAAATGAACTGTGTATTTATAAGTGCTTTCTGGCTAGCACTATACATTCGTGGTCCTGCATTACTCTCATAACCTTTCTCTTCTTCCTCCTCCTCAGGATTGCCTACGGATGATAGGCATTTTGTGCCTTGTTCCTCCTGCAAGTTCAAAGCTCACTGCTGTTCAATGTTGCTCAGATTGCAACACACCAAAATTATTTCAGGTCTCCTTACCAGTTCAAGGGTGTCTCCAGATCAGTATAGGAACCTGAAGTATATCTTCAGCATGCTGATGGCCTGTTCCATCTCACATCTGGCGGTGATGTATCACCATAGCACTAGTGGGTTTCATTGTTTGGGTATCTGTCAGTAATTGAGAGAAAGTGAAGACTGCAGATGCTGGAGATCAGAGTTGAAAGGTGTGGTGCTGGAAAAGCACAGCAGGTCAGGCAGCATCCGAGGAATAATCACCAACCATGTTTGAATTGAGTTTCATTTGTTTCCCTGCACCCAGCCCTTACATTTGTATACAGGTCCAAAGTAAAGAGAAAATTGACTGTCAGAGAGGAACTTTAGAGTTTATCTATTGAAATGTCTTTTTATGGTTCCACAACAGCTGCATAGTGCCCTTGCAGATCACAACTCCTCCTGGTTATACTGGACGATGTGCCTCCAGTGTGTACTATACTGATGTAGTATTGTGGTATACTGTGCAGAGTCCTGAGGGTCCTGTACTATAGCTACAATATGTGCTGAATGCTCTGCAACTTGCCAAAGTTACTTCGATTCCACTCTCTTCTCCTGTGATCTCTACTACTACAAAAGACAAAAGAAGATATTGAGAGGGAAAACTAACACCTCCAATGCTCATTCTAAGTCACAAACAATTCTGACTTGGACATTTATTATCAGTCCTTAATTATTGCACAGCTGATATCCCAGCATTCCCTTCCTAACCCCATTGGTAGGAACACCTTTACCACAAAGATTGCAGAAGTGTCAAGGAGAAAGTCTTTATCATCCTATGTTCAGAACAATAAGTGACAGACAATAAATGTGACCTTGCCTACAATGCCTGCATCCTAAGAACAATTCATAGGAAAGAAAAATTGCAAGTGAAAATAAGATGGTTGTTCATTGTGCATCCTATACACAGTGATGGGAAAGATCGTATGGTGACTTGAAATTGCTTCGTACTCGTATCGAATGGGTTCACAACATATGCATAATATAGGGACAGAAGGACGCCATAGAGGCCTATGAAACTGTTCCACATTTCAGAAAGCTCATGGCTGGTCTGATTGATGTCTCACCCTACTTTTCTGTCCTCACCCTACGATCCTTGACTGTCAAAGGTCTATTTCATTCTAAATCCACCGCCACAGCCTTCGCTACTTTGGAGGGAAGAAAATTCCAGAGAATAGTAAAGCTTGGAGAAAAAAAAATAAATTCCTCATCTACATCTTAAAAAGCAGACTTCTTATTTTTAAAGTGTCCCGCAGTTCTAGTCTTCCCATGGGAGGAAACATCCTCAACATTGAGACTACCCAAGTGTCCAGAGCATCTTGATTGCAACATAGGTCTTCATCCAGAGTGGATGTGGAAAGTGTGTATTCCTTTGTGGGAGAATCTGGAACTAAAGATAGCTGTTTAGAAATAAAGGGTTACTCATTTAAGGCAGAGATAAGAAGAAATACTTTTCTCACAAATTATTGTGAATATTTGGAACTCTTTCTCTGAAAAAAAGTGGTGGAAGCAAAGTCTTTCTTTTATTTTAAAGAGGTAGGCAGATGGGCGGCACGGTGGCACAGTGGTTAGCACTGCTGCCTCACAGTGCCAGAGACCCGGGTTCAATTCCCGCCTCAGGCGACTGACTGTGTGGAGTTTGCACGTTCTCCCCGTGTCTGCGTGGGTTTCCTCCCACAGTCCAAAGATGTGCAGGCCAGGTGAATTGGCCCATAGTGTTAGGTAAGGGGTAAATGTAGGGGTATGGGTGGGTTGTGCTTCGGCGGGACGGTGTGGACTTGTTGGGCCGAAGGGCCTGTTTCCACACTGTAAGTAATCTAATCTAAAAAAAGTGAAAGGCTATTAGAAAAAGGTGGCAACATGGAATAATCAGAGAAAGAAAGAGCAAGCTTGAGCAGCCAAATAGCCTACTCCTAGTCCTAATTTGTACCTTTGTGTGCTTTCATGAGATCACCTTATTCTCCTAAACTGCAATGGATATGGATCCAATTTGTTTAACTTCCCTTAATTAGGTAAACCCTTCAGCCCAGAAATGTGTCCAGTGGATTTTTTTTTATGAACTGCTTCTGATGCAGCAATATCATTTTTTGCAAGTAAGGAGACTGAGGCTACAGACCAGATGTGGTCTTGCCAAGCCCCTGTCTAGCTGCAACAAAGCTTCTCTATTTTTAGATTCCGTTCCTTTGCAAAATAAAAGTTAAAATTCCATTGACCTTCCAAACCACTTATACCTGCATGCTACATTTTTATGATTCTATACCAGGACACCCAGGTCTGTCTGTACCACTGAGTTATAGAGTCATAGAGTCATCGAGATGTACAGCACAGAAACAGACCCTTTGGTCCAACTCGTCCATGCCGACCAGATATCCCCACCCAATCTAGTACCACCTGCCAGCACCCGACCCATATCCCTCCAAACCCTTCCTATTCATATATCCATCCAGATGCCTTTTAAATGTTGTAATTGTACCAGCCTCCACCACTTCCTCTGGCTGCTCATTCCACACACGGACCATCCTCTGCGTGAAAAAGTTGTCCCTTAGGTCTCTTTTATATCTTTCCCCTCTCACCCTATATCTCTGCCCTCGAATTCTGGATTCCCCCAACCCGGGGAAAAGATCTTGTCTATTTATCCTATTCATGCTCCTCATGATTTTATTAGCCTCAATAAAGTCACTCCTCAGCCTCCGACACTCCAGGGAAAACAGCCCCAGCCTATTCAGCCTCTCCATATAGCTTAAATCCTCCAACCCTGGCAACATCCTTGTAAATCTTTTCTGAACCCTTTCAGGTTCCATGACATCCTTCTGATAGGACAGAGACCAGAATTGCACGCAATAAAGTGGCCTAACCAATGTCCTGTATAGGTGCAACATGACCTCCAAAATCCTGTACTCAATACTCTGACCAATAAAGGAGAGCATACCAAGCGCCTTCTTCACTATCCTATCTACCTACGACGCCACTTTCAAGGAGCTATGAAACTGTACTCCAAGGTTTCTTTGTTCAGCAACACTCCCTAGGACCTTACCATTAAGTGTATAAGCCCTGTTAAGATTTGCTTTCCCAAAATGCAGAACCTCGTATTTATTTAAATTAAACTCCATCTGCCACTCCTCAGCCCGTTGGCCCATCTGATCAGGGTCCTGTTTTAATCTGAGGTAACCTTCTTCACTGTCCATTACACCTCCAATTTTGGTGTCATCTGCAAACTTACTAACTATACCTCCTGTGTTCATATTCAAATCATTTATGTAAATGACAAAACGTAGTGGACCCAGCATCGATCCTTGTGGCACTCCACTGGTCACAGGCTTCCAGTCTCAAAAACATCCTTCCACCAACACTCTCTGTCTTCTATCTTTGAGCCAGTTCTGTATCCAAATGCCTAGTTCTCTCTGTATTCCATGAGATCTAACCTTGCTAACCAGTTTCCCATGGGGAACCTTGTCGAACACCTTACTGAAGTCCATATAGATCATGTCTACCATCCTGCTCTCATCAATCTTCTTTATTACTTTTTCAAAAAACTCAATCAAGTTTCTGAGACATGATTTCCCACACGCTCTCCCTAATCTGTTTTTGCCTTTTCAAATACATGTAGATCCTGTCCCTCAGGATTTCCTCCAACAACTTGCCCACCACTGACATCAGGCTCACCGGTCTATAGTTCCCTGACTTGTCCTTATCACCTTTCTTAAGCAGTGGCACCATGTTAGCCAAACTCCAGTCTTCTGGCACCTCACCTATGACTATCGACGATACAAATATCTCAGCAAGGGGCCTAGCAATCACTTCTCTAGCCTCCCACAGAGTTCTAGAGTACACCTGATCAAGTCCTGGGGATTTATCCATGTTTATGTGTTTCAAGATATCCAGCACCTCCTCCTTTGATTCACCATCTATTTCCCCACATTCTGTATCTTCCATGTCCTTCTCCACAGTAAACACCGATGCAAAATACTTGTTTAGTATCTTTCCCATCTACTGCGGCCCCACACAAAGGCCGCCTTGTTGATCTTTAAGGAGTCCTATTCTCTCCCTAGTTACCCTTTTGTTCTTACTGTATTTGTAAAAACCCTTTGGATTTTCCTTATCCCTATTTGCCAAAGCTATCTCATGTCTCCTTTTTGCCCTCCTGATTTCCCTCTTAAGTATACTCCTACTGCCTTTATACTCTCCAAAGGATTCACTTGATCTCTCCTGTCGATACTTAACATATGCTTCCTTCTTTTTCTCAAACAAACCCTCAATTTCTTTAGTCATCCAGCATTCCCTATACCTTCCAACCTTTCCTTTCACCCTAACAGGAATATACTGTCTCTGGATTCTAGTTATCTCATTTCTGAAGGCTTTCCATTTTCCAGCCGTCCCTTTACCTGCGAACACCTGCACCCAATCAGCTTTTGGAGGTTCTTGCCCAATACCGTCAAAAATTAACCTTCCTCCAATTTAGAACTTCATCTTCAGTGTAGTTCCTTAGAACAACATGCTCTGGCACTGACCTGAGAGCAGGATATACTAGATCTGATATGATGCAGTAAGATTGATTAATAATCTCACAGTGAAGGCAACGACAATAATATAATTGAATTTAGCATTCAATTTGAGAGAGAGACAGGGATTGAGATTACTTACTAAAACTTAAATAAGGGCTATTACGAAGGCATGAAGGCAGTGTTGAGCGATGCAGTGATAGACTTTTGAGTGAACTTTTTTATTTATTCATTTGTGGGATGTGGCTGGCCAGCATTTATTGCTTGTACCTAGTAGCCCTTGAGAAGGTGGTGAGCTGACTTCTTGAACCGTTGCAGTCCACCTGCTTTGGGATGACCCACAATGCCATTAGGGAGAGAATTCCAGGATTTTGTTCCGACAATAGTGAAGGAATGGTGAGCTATTTCCAAGGTAGGGTGGTGAGTGGTTTGGAGGAAATTGAAGGTGGTGGTGTTCCCATGTTTCTGCTGCCCTTTTCCTTCGAGGTGGAAGTGGTTGTGAGTGTGGAAAGTGCTGTTCAAGGATCTTTGATGAATTTCTGCAGTGCATCTTGTAGATAGTACACTGCTGCTACTGAGCATCAGTGGTGGAAGGAGTGGATGCTTGTGGATCTACTGCCATTCAGGTGGGCTGCTTTGACCTGGTGGTGTCAAGCAGCTTGAATGTTTTTGGGGCTGCATCCATTCAAACAAATGGGGAGTATTCCATCGCACTCCTTGTAGATAGAGGATAGACTCTGGGGAGTCAGGAGGTGAGTTACTCACCTCAGTATTCCCAGTCTCTGACCTGCTCTTATAGCCACTGTGTTTATGTGGCAAGTCCAATTGAGTTTCTGGTCAACGATAACCCCCAGGATATTGATAATGGGGGATTCAGTGATGGTAATACCATTGAATGTCAAGGGGTGATGGTTAGGTTGTCTGTTATTGGTGATGGTCATAGCCTGGTATTTGTGTGGTGCGAATGTTACTTGCCACTTGTCAGTCCAAGCCTGGATATTGTCCAGATCTTAATGCATTTAGACACGGACTGCTTCAGTGTCTGAGGAGTCATGAATGGTGGTAAACATTGTGCAATCATCAGCGAACATCCCACTTCTGACCTTATGATTGAGGCAAGGCCATTGATGAAGCAACTGAAGATGTTTGGGCCTAGGACTCTACCCTGAGGAACTCCTGCAGTTGAGGAGACTGACCTCCAACTACGCGACCATCTTCCTGTATAGCAGGTGTGACTCCAATCAGCATAAAGACCCCCCCACCGATACCCATTGATTCCAGTTTTGCTAGGGTTCCTTGACACCCACACTCAGTTGAATGCAGCCTTGGTGTCAAGGGATGTCACTGTCACCTCCCCTCTGGAATTCAGCTCTTTTGTCCATGTTTGAACTCAGGCTGGAATGAGGTCAGGAGCTAAGTGACCCTGCCAAAACCCAAATTGGACTCAATTTCAGAATCCACAAAATAGGTATGTTCTAATGAGTGAGAAAAATTCCAAGAAAAATTCTATCATCCATGCTTAAGTGAAAAGAGCAAAGAATGTATTAAAATTAAAGAAGAATCATGTATTATAAAATAGTGTGCAAGATGTGTGGCACATCAGAGGATCGGACAGAATATAAAAAGCAGCAAAGAATGACTAGAACTGTACTAAGGAGAGAAAAATCACTGCATCAGAGAAAAGTAACCAACAATATAGAAACACAAAGTAACCGTTTTTATAAATATTTTTAAAGGAAAATGTTAACAAAATGAGCTATGGTCCTCTGGAAAGTGAGTCTTTAATAATGGAAACTAAGGAAATGGCTGTTTAATTGAGGAGGTAATTTGCATCTGTTTTCATTATTGAGGATACAAGTAGCATCCCAGAAGTGCAATAAATCAAGAGCTGGAAAAAGGGAGGAACTCAGGAAAATTATAATCACCAGGGAAGATTACTGGTAAGCAAGAAGGTGTAAGCTTATTAGTGTAATTAGGAATGTGAATTTGTGGTTACAACCAGAACAACGATTATCGTATTCAATGGCAGAGCAGGCTTGAGGGGAAAATGTCCTTCTCCTGCTCCTTGTTTGGACATTCACATTGGTCTGTCTGTATATCCGAATCTGAACTTCAAATTAAAACTAACCTACCTTTTATCTTAGGTTTTGCTGACACACTTGGGAAAATGGAGAGACAGTGAAAGACTGAACTATTTTTCCAGCTGATTCCAATTATGATTTTGGAGAAATAGTTGTGAAACTTGTCTAATTCAGCATTTAAATTGCATTTTAATCTTAGCTATGAAGTCAGATGATCGATGACATGGTGCTGAGATTAGTTGGGTCTACTGGAGTTTTAAATGAACTCTCATTAACAGATTTCTCAGTTTCAATATCCACATTTGTAAGTTTAAGTAGAAATCATGGATGAAACTAATGATACATTTTAAAATATGATGCTTTGTTTGTAGGGGCACTGGTTATATTCACAGGATACATTACTGGATCATTAATCGTCAGTGCATTCTAAACAAAATCTGCAGCCCAGCTTCTAATCCATAACATTTTAAACCAGTCCAAAACAAAACTGCATTGCTCTGTACTGATCACAAGATATTCTTTTCAGTTCAAGACTTCATATACTTCAGGAATTATTTTCTGGCCTGCTTAAATTGCATTTAAAGCCTCCCCTCTATAGAATTACTTCTAAAAGACTCAGGGTCTCACAATAAAGTCCTTTTAAAACAAATCTAAATGCTGTATTCAGACATGCTATAAATGGCACTACATGATCATTGTAATTAAACGACCAGGCTCACTTAGCGCAGATCTAGTGAACTTTATGAGGAGAAAGATGCTGTACATAACAAGAAAATAATTTAACTTTGCAAGTTTCAAAGTTCTAAATTTGTCAATAATTGGTATCTCTTTTAAATGCTAATGCATGACCTTCATTATGAATAACAATAGAAGCCATGCTTCATATTTTTCTTTCAGATCCTTTTTGATGTAGTGTCCTGCAGCATGTGCCATTTAAGGTCAAACAAGGTTACCTTCATTTCAAATTTCCTAGAGAGATACAGGGTCACTACACACTTTAAACTAGCCATCAGTAGCAAGAGAACAACTTGTTTCAAATATGAGCAGCCCTTGGTCTCACTATAATGGGTAACCCTTACACTCACACTCTTCATAACTGAAAGAAAAACTGTCAGAGTAACATTGGTGTATTTAGATATCAAGCATGCAGTCTGCCTCTGACCCTGCTGTGTCCTTATTATAAGGAAGTCAAATAGCTTTTAGGACAGGCAAATTTGAAAGCCTGGTGACACAAAACATGCGTCATGGGAAAAAGCAGGTGGTTTGAAATGTTCCTCCCCAGCGCATGTTGAGAGGAAAAATTACTGTCTAAAAATATAGTATAAACATTTTTGAAAAATTCATTATTCTGCAAATGATTATAGCCATGTGACTATTACAAGTGATGGGAGATAAAGATATTTTTAATATTCTTTGAAATAAATGTAGTGCAGATTTTAATATTGTGAAAGTTGGCTCAAGAGATATTACATAATTGTAAATACTCTTCTATTGGAAACTATGAAAAACTGTGGGGTCTATTTCCTGAATCCTCAAACAATACAAATACAAGTCACAAATTGCAGCACATTCAAATCTAGGTTGAGCTCCAAGTCAGGAGGATATGGATTCTAGCATCACTACAAACCTCTAAACCTCTAAACCTATACGAGGTTAGCCTTTCGGTACAACAGTGAGGAGGTGATGTGTTGTTTAAGGTGCAATATTCCAAACAAAATAGGGAACTTGGTTTCTCTGCCTACTCAGGTACAAGATTCAATAATATTATTTGAAGAATAGTGTTCTCTTAGTTTTCAGGAAAATATTCTTCCCTCAGCAAAAATAGATGAAGTATGAATATATTTGTTTGCTTTTAGTGAAACACTGCTATACACAAATTGACTACACCTTTCCATTTAGGGACTATCTAAGGGACTCTGCAATGTCACCAATGTTGGTCAAATGGTACTCAACCAATGAAATAATTTTCTATCCATAAACCACATCTTTGATAAACAAAAGGTGTTCGAACCAATATTTTATAAATTATAACAAGACTTCTTTGCTTCTATATTCTATGCTCTAGCTAATGAAGGCAAGGATCCCGTATTGTGGTCTTTACTACCCTGTCTACCTGTGATGACACCGTCAGGGATCAATGGACTTGTTCACCGAGGCCCCTTTGTTCCTCTGTACTTTCTAGGGACCCACCATTCATTGTGTATATCCATCCCTTGTTAGACCTCCCAAAATGCATCACTTTGGACTTATCAGGATTAAACATCATCTGCCATTGCTCTGCCAAATGTAACAACAGATCAATATCAGACCAATCTTCAGATACAGACCATCCTCCTCAGTAACAACACCACCAATTTTCATATCCCATGGAAACTTGCTAAATATACGTTCGAGAGTGGGTGACCATCCTGTCCCAAGACCAGCAGCTTGACAGTTATGCTAAATTTTTATTTTTATGGCTGCTTCTAATGAACCACTGGGGAACTGTGTGGGATGTCTCAATCCTCAACACATACATACCAATGCAATTTGTGTCAGATCATACCTCTTTGAGATTAGTGCTGCTCCTGTGTGATAGGCTTTGGCAACAAAGTTGCATTCCCTCACATTTGGTAGGCTTTAGACTATACTCACGCAGTGTTGAGAGTGTTATATCTTAGTGCAGCTGATATCATCAACAGAAAACGTTTATATTCAATTAGTGTAAAAGTCATCAGTTATCATTATTACCACATCTTTGAAATCTGTACCAGGAACCCTGGGAACTGCCATTTTGCCTGCATACTTGAGAATTTTAAGGTTCCTGCTTCATTTCAAGGGCTGGATGTATTACAAGGATATTGGTGGGAGACAAGGGTTACCCATGACAGTCACAGCTCCAACCCCTGACTAACATGGAATGTAAATACAATGCAGCCCATTCTTTGACCAGGTCCAGTTTTGAAGGAGACAATAGGCCTGCTGAAGATCAAGTTTCTGTCTAAGCTGTGAGGCTGGAAGGCTGTGCAACTGCTCCATAGATCCTCACACACTGATCAATGTGCCAGTGGGCACCTGCTATGCAAGGAAGTAATGAAAACTCAGATCAATGCAGTTGCAAGTATAGAGTTAGTGGTGGAAGGGAATGGAACATCAGTTAAGCAGCCTAATCTAACTGGCAAAAGTACAACACAATATGAATTGCATGACAGAAGCAGCAAGCAACAAACAGAACTGAAAAATCCAACTACTGATTGATCAGATCAAAAATCTATAGTCACATCACTTCATGTTATGAATGATTGTGGATTTTAAACAACTCACTGAAGGAAGAGACTCAACAAATATCCCCATCCTCAATAATAGGGAAGCACATTGCATGAGTGCAAAAAGTAAGGCTGGAGCATTTACAACAGTCTTCAGCTGGAGGTTCAATATGGATGATCCATCTTGGTCCTCAATTAAAAATTATGTGGCAAAGAAAAGCACAGCAGGTCAGGCAGCGTCTGAGGAGCAGGTCAGTTGACATTTTGGGCATAAGCCTTTCATCAGGAATGTGTAGTGAGAAGGGAACTGAATGATAAGTGGGCGTGGGGGGGGCGAAGCGGTGGAAGTCCTGAGCATTACATATGCCAGCATTAGGCTACTTCAACTCACTCTACTTGATATCAGAAATGGCTCAAAGATCTGGATACTGCAAAGTCTGGAGACTTTGATAAGTACAGCTATAACACTGGCATCTAACTGACAATGTTAAATTGCCATGGTATGCCTCTACTTAAAACGCAGGACAATCCAACCCAGTCAAATACTGGTCCATCAGTTGACTCTTGATCATCAGCAAAGTGATGAAAGGTGACCTCAACAGTGGTGTTAAGTGACACTGACACAGAAATTAGTTGCTTACTCGTGGTTTGGATTCCTCCAGGGTTACTCAGCTCTTGATCTCATTACAGTCTTGGGACAAGCATGACAATACAGCTGAATCCCAGAGGGCAGGTAAGAGTGATTCCCTTGACATCAAGGAAGTTTTGAGTGAATACAGCATTAAGAAGTCATCGCAAATATGATGTCAACGTGGATAGGTGGAGTGTAGGGTGGGATCGGGAAGGGTGAAAAGAGGTAATGGAATACTACACCATTTGGAATCATATCTAACACAAATAAAAGATAGTTATGGTTATTGAACATCAATCATCGCAATCCCAGGACATTACTGCAAGATGTTCCTCTGCATCGTGTCCTAGGCCCAGCCACATTTAGCTGTTTCATCAACGCCCTTCCCTTTTTCATAAGGTTGGAAATTGTGATATTTGTTGATGATTTCACAGGGTTCAGTAACATTTTCTACTTCTCAGATACTGAAATAATCGTGCCCAGATACAGCAATTCTGAGACAACATTGAAGAAAGATCACTGAACTGAAACATTAATTGTGTTCTCTCTCCCAAGATGCTGCCAAACCTGTTGAGTTTCTTCAGCAATTTCTGACTTTGTTTATAACATTCAATCTTACACTGATAAGTGACAAGGAACATTCAGAGACAATACAAGTGCCAGTGAGGGCCATTTTTGTCAATAGAAGCTAACCATCTTCCCTTGACATTTAATGGTGTTACCATTGCTGTATTTTTCCACTAGCATCTTCCTTAATGTTAGCATTGAGCAGAAACTGAACTAGATCAGCCAGTTAAATACTGTGCCTATGAGGGGTGGTCAGAGGTTTGAAATTGTATAGTGAATAACTTATCTCCTGATTCCCTAAATTGAACTACAAACTTCAAGGTTAGGTGAGAGTGACTGCCCTTGACAGCAAGACTGCAGTTGACCGAGTGTGGGATCAAGAGCACTGGTATCACTAGAATCAATGGGAATCAGGGGGAAGATGATCCAATGGCTGGAGCCATACCTAGCACGGAGGAAGATGGTTTTGTTTGTTGGAGAACAATTTTCTCGTCTCTACAGTATCCCTGCAGGTGTTTGTAAGGACAGTGTCCTAGCTGCAACCTTGATTCTGAAATGGTCCATGTACAAATGCAACAAGATCTGAGAATATCCACTCAGGGCTGATAAGTGGCAAGTAACAGTGGAGCCACACAAGTGCCAGAAAATGACCAACTCCAGCTGCATCACATCTACAAACACCACCATAAAACCAACAAAAGTAGGAACAGATGTGAGCCATTCAGCCCATTAAGTATGCATTGCCTTTCTCTGAGATCCTGGCTGATCTGATCATTCTCAATTCCACTTTCTTGCCTTTTCACTGCAACCCTTGATTACCTTACTGATGAAAAATCTGTTTATCTCAGACTTGAACAGACTTAAAAATCTCTACAGCCCTGTGTGATAAAAAATCTTGCAAATTCATTGCTCTCTGAGAGAAGAAATTCCTCCTCATCTCTGACTGAAGTGTATGGTTTCAGCAAGAATTCCCTTCTTTTTATATTCCGTTGCCTTTGAAACAAAGGCTAACATTCCATTCTCATTCTCTATTATCTGCTGAATTAGCGTGCTTTTTTGTGGTTTATGCATGGGGATTCCCAAATCATTCTGTGCTGTAGTTTTCTGAAGCTTTCTCTATTTAAATAATATTCAGCTCCTCTTTTCTTTCAGTCAAAGAGCATGATTTCATATCTTCCCATGTTATAATCCATCTGCCAAGTTTTTGTCCACTTGCCTAACCTGGCTATGTCTCACTGCAGACTCTTGGACAAATCCTCACCACTAACCTTACTATCTATTTTTGTGTCATCATGCTACAGAATCAGTCAGGAGCAGAAATCTTGCCTGACTTCTATTCCTACTGCGACAGAATATTGAGGCTAATGGCTATACTTTACAATTCATTCAGCCACTAGCAACCAATTCAGCAAAGAACCGGGTTGTCTCTACCACTGCACATAGCACACTGATCATCAAGAGCAACTAGTACTGTGACATAGAAAGATATTGTCAGAATCTCCAAGGGGTCTAAGTGATGTAGCCTATGATGAGATTTGTGCCAGAAACAGATGAGAAGCCCAGAGACACCCATCATAACATCAGGAGCATTTTGCTTCATCTTTAATGCTTTTCACAAGCAGTACAGTGAGTTTCTTGTTAGGCAGTGGTGAATTGCCGATTGAAAGGGAATATTGCTTGTAAAACACCCTGTTAACAGCCAACTTGCTTTAATAATATTCAGATTCCTATCTTACCAAACTCACCAAACGAGTTCAACATTGAGATCATTCGACATGGAACTGGGCAGTAGAACAGAGAAACCTAGGGATTCATTTTCATAATTCTTTGAAAGTTACATCACAGGTAGATAGGTTGGTTAAGAATGTGTCTAGCACACTTGCCTTCATTGTTCAGACCTTTGAGCATAGGAGTTGGGATATCATTTTTAGATTGTAGAGGACATTGGTGAGGCCTCTTCTGGAGTACTATGTACAGTTCTAGCCACTTGTTAGAGGAAGAATATTATTAAACTGGAGAGGGTTCAGGAAATATTTACCAGGATTTTGCCGTGAATGGCAGGTTTGAGATATAAAAGTAGACTGGAAAGGCTGGGACTTTTTCACTGGAATGTAGGAGGTTGAAAGGTGACCTTATTGAGGTTTATAAATCATGCGGGGCATAGATAAGAGGAATAAGAAGGGTCTTTTCTCTAGGGTGAGGGAATTCAAAACTAGGAGACATATTTTCAAGGTGAGAGGAGAAATATTTAAAAAAGACATGAGGGGCAACATTTTTGCACAAAGAATGGTTCATGTGTGGAATGAACTGTCCGAGAAAGTGGTACCTGCGAGTACAGTTACAATGCTTAAAATAATTTGGATACGTTCATGAACAGGAAAGGTTTGGGGACATATGGGCCAAGTACACACAGGTGGAACTAGTTTAGTTCAGGAATATGGTCAGCATGGAAGAGTTGGACTGAAGAGTCTGTTTCTGTGCTGTATGACTTTATGGTTCTATGGCTCTATAACTCAGCTAACTGATGCTTCAACCAGCAGCTTCTCACTTATGGCAGAATGCTCAGATTAAAGATTGGATTTATCAGCTATCTCAGACCCCATCGAACAAAAGTGGAAGCAAATGATCTCAAGGGACCACCTGAGAAAGAGAGAGACAGAGAGAGAGGAGAATCAGAAGTGGACGTCTATGATCTGATTTTCCAATTATTGAAATTAATTGATATGAAATTCTGAAACCACCAAGAGTCTCTGAAAAGTTAATCCCTGTACCGATTGTGCCTGTGTGGGTTTCTTCTGCTCCACTTGCCCATTAGTGGAAGATGGCGAACATTATTCACAATTTTATGTTACAAATCTATTGGATATAAAATCATTCACTGCTTTGTTTTTGTTAATCCATTGAACAGAATATGATCCCATTATATTTTTATGTAACCTCTAAAGATTTCACTGCCTTTACTTTCGTTAATCTTTTGATACAGTTCCTTGTTACAAAATCATTCATTTTGATTAAAATCTCTAAAAATTGCATTACGTACGGTAAGAAATCTGTGGTATGTAAAACAGAATTTTGTACATTGAAATTCAGAAAGCAATGTCTTTAATTTTGCCTGAAAGAGACCCATTTGTCAATGAATGAGACATACTTGCAGCAATTCATAAAGTAAATTTATCCTGAATGTATTCTGCTTCCGAGAATAATATGCCTGACATATCTGAAGGGAAACGCGAGGATACTTCACAATTACTCTGTTTTTTATTGCTAATGTATTGCAGGTATTAGTTTGACAGCTATGAGACTTTTTAATTAAATTAACAAAACAGTATGCTTCCCAGAACCTGACAGCTACTGCGAAACATTCAAAACTCGTGACCTTCATAGGTGGTACTTAATAGTGATAAAAATCAATCATTAAATCATACAATGCGGAAGAAGGCCATTTGGCTCATGGTGCTGGCTGTTTGTAACAGCAATCCCATTACTTCCACTTCTCTATTCTTGGCTCATATTGCTGCAGTGTTTTCCTTTTCAACTTATACATTAAAAAGACTTGGCACATGTAAGTGTTTCTCATATACACTGAAATAGCTGGGGATATGATATACTTGTTTTTCACAGCAGATTCCTCAACATTAGTGGCATCGGACACACAGTCATGAATACACACAGTGGTTCTAGTCCTAAACCTAGCCCCAGCCCGAGTGCTATCTCTGAGTTTGATTTAAAGCAGCAGCCATTTCATGGAAGGGAGCATACTCTATCAATGTGGTGTCAGGAAAAATTATGTCTTGAAAAGGGTAGCTAATCTACACCTTCACAAGGATAGTTATGGATGGAGAATGAATCTTGGTCATGCCAATGATGCTCATATCCCAAGAATGAACAATAATAGGTCAATAATAACATCGTTGTTCTTGCTGTGGAACCAATTGCTACCGGCTATCGATTGGGGTAGATGCTGCTTTTACATGCTGGGTATAAATTTAATAGGGGTAGAAGTTAAACCGTGATTGAGTCTTAACAAAAAAAAGCTCTTGTCTTCACAATACAATGCACTTCATTGAATGATAGCACTACAAATTACTTTGGCACATTAGACATAATTACTAAGATTACCAGAAGTCAGGGATTGCACATCTGAGTCGAGAGTGTGGTGCTGGAAAAACACAGCAGGTCAGGCAGCATCCGAGGAGCAGGAGAATCGACATTTCGGGCAAAAGCCCTTCATCAGGATTACACATCTAACTGGACATCAGATTTTCACCCAAGTCTGCGTAGCATGATCAGATTGAGTTGAGCTCAAAGCAGTCTGTAACATTAATCTTTTCAGACCATTACCTTAGCAACAAATTTTACCTGAAGTACTTGATATTGATAAGGCCAAAGTTAGAGCTGTTGGCAACAATAGTGATAACATATACAAAAGACATTGTGAAGGATATAGCCCTAACATTCCTCGCCTTTTTAGTGGGTCCTAAATTAGGGCAACTCATTGATTGGTAGGATATTGAAGAGAGAACTGTTTAACCCAGTTTACTGCCCCCAAAACGTAGCTCAGAAGGATAAGAATGCAAAGAACTGAAGAGGCTGAAAGGATGGCTTTTGGCCCAGCGCTCCTGAGTTGATTCCCTATAGCCTGCATTCTTATTCCTTCAAATTTTTCTCATTCCTTTTAAAAAATCAATGTTAAATTGTCTTCCATTATCCTTTTTGACAGTACAGTCTAAATCACACCAACTCACTGCAGTGGCACAAGGCTCAGTAGACAGACAACACAGATTTCACACAATTGGCACAAGAACCAGAGTGTTGTTTGGTTACTGATCACTCTGCTCCTGGAAACAATTTTTCCTTAGTCACTGTAACAGAAAGAGCAGTGGTCAACATTCATCGAAGATATATAAGTCTGCAGGGGAGGAGAGGGAAGCAGAGAAGTGCAGTTTGCAGGAGGTCATCCCATTACTCAGCAAAGGATCATCTCCCTGTACAAGTCAGAGCACCACTGTGTCAGAACACCCATGCTGGAAGTAGAGCTGATGCCAACTGGACATCATTATCAGGCTTTACCAGTTCCTAACAAAGCTACCACCTTCCTCAATCATTTTGATGCAGACTCCATCCAGGAATTGACAGGAAATCTGGATCCTGCAGGACTCTGCTCACAAGTGCGTCACACTGATGACTGATGCCATATTTTTCAGGACTGGTAGTTATGTACACATTACTACTGATGATGACAATATGAATGAGCAGGCACTTTAATTTGTGCTTCTGACTAGCCTCTGACTAATCTGGAACTGCCCTTTCACATGCACTAATCAGTCTACAGACTGATGAAGTTGGGCTGCATTTTGCACAATATTGTACAGCAACAAGGATTGGATCACTAGAGGGAGCCACGGGCAGAGCACTGAGTCCCTTTGGAGAAGGAAGAGGAATAAATCAGGACCAATGGATCAGCGTGGTGCCCATTACTGCCTGGGATGCCAGCTGATGGCACATACTAAACCCACTTGGCTACCCAAACTTTATCCAACACAAAGCAATCCTGCTATTAACCAAGTTTCCTGTAATTGTGCCCATTGCCCATCCTTATATCATAACATTCTTCACAAATGAAAAGGCCACTTGGCAGATAACAGTCAAATATTGCATGAGGGGAAAGTGGTGTAAATAAATAATATTCATGTGGGTCATACACTCAGGCAACTGCAACTTCTCCTCTTTCTCTTCCTGCCCTACTACATGCTGTGGATCCAACTCAGATCTGGTAATCTGTGATGAGACAGGTTTAATAAATTATCTCAGAATAAAAGATCCTTGGAGAACAGTGGTCATTAGGTGGTAGAATTTAGCACAAATATTGAAAGTGAGAAACTTGGGATGAATACAACTGTGCTGAACTTAAATAAATGTAATTACACAAGAATGAAGGCAGAGTTGGCTGGATTAGGCTATGAAAGGAGTTTTGGTAGATGATGAACAATGGCAGACATTTACAACAAAAATTCATGCCTCAGAACAAACATATATATCAGTTAGAAAGAAGGATAGTGGGAAGAGGATAAACCAACTATGGTCGACAAGGGACATTAAGCACAATATCAGGTTGAAGGAAAAAAATTACAATGTGGTAAACATTAGTGGCAAATCAAAGGCTTGGGAAATTTTTGAAAGCCAACAAAAGATAACAAAATGAGGGAGAAAATAAACTATGAGGGCAAGTAAACTAGCAAGTAACATAAAAATGCACTCTCAAAGCTTCTTTAACAATGTAAAAAGAAAGAGACAGCATTGAATGTAGATTTCTCAGAAAATGAGACTGTGAACACACTGGCAGTAATCTTCCAAGAATCCTTAGATTCTGGATTAAAAAACTACCAATGTAATGCCTTCATTCAAAAATAGAAGGTGACAAAAACACAGATATCTATAGGCCAGTTCACTTAACACCTATGAATAGGAAAATGTCAGAGTCTACGATAAAGGATGAAACAGCAGAACATTTAGAAATAAATAATATAATCAAGCAGAGTCAACATGGCTTCATGAAGGGTAATCATGCCTGCCAAATTTCTCACAATCTTTTGAGGCTGTAACATGTGAGGTATATAAATGGGAGCCAGTAAATGTAATATATTGGGATTTCCAAAATGCAATAAGATACTGCACATAAGGCTACTTAATAAGGTAAGATTCCATTCTGTTAGGGGTAGTAAATTAACATGAATAGAAGATTGCCTAACCACCACAACACAGCACATTGGGACAAAGGGGCCATTTTCAAGGTAGCAACCTGTAACTTGTGGAATAGGGCAGTGATTAGTACTTGGGCCACATGTATTTACAATATCTTAATGACCTGAATGATGGAAGTGAATGTTTTATCATGAAGTTCACAGTTGACACAAAAATTGACGGGAAGACAAGTACTGAGGATGACAGAAGGTGTCTGCAGTGGGAAGTAGAGAGGTTAAGTGAGTGGGTAAAAATGTAGCAAATGAAGAATATTTGGGAAAATGTGAAATTATGCACTTTGACAGGAAGAATAGAGGAGTTCAATTTTATTTAAATGTCCTGCCATTTAACAAAGGGATTTGATATTCTCATGTGTGAATCACAAAAAGCTAGAAATTAAATTCAAAGAGTTCTCGGAGAGCAAGTAGAACATTGGAACAAATTACTGCAGATGCTTGAATCTGTACTGAAACCAACAAATGCTGGAGATTGCTATGGGTCAGACAGCATCAATGAAAGAGCAAGCTAATGTTTTGAGTCTAGATGATTGTTCATCAAAGCTCTGATAAAGAATCATTTACATGTGAAACATTAACTTGCTCTCTCTCCATGGATGCTCTCTGACCTGCTGTGATCTCCAACATTTGTTATTTTCAAATGAAATGTTGACCCTTGTTTTGGGAGAATGGAATATTCAAATAGGGAAGCCTTGCTAAAATTATACCAGGCACTAGTTAGATCAGAGGGAATAGTGTGAACAACTTGGACCCTTTATCTAAGGGATATAGGAGGCGGTCTGAGAAGGTTCATGAGGTTGGTCCAGGTTATTAAGGAATTTTTTTTCTGGAGTGTGAATTAGAAAGTTGGACTTGTCCTCATCCGAGTTTAGAAGAATGAGAGGAGACCTTATTGAGATAAGTAAGATTCTTAGTGGGCTTGACTTTGTAGCTGTGGACAGGTTTCCCCTTATGGAGGAGTCTAGGACCAGAGGGCATAATCTGGTAAGGAGTAAGGAGTTACCGGGTTAGATAGATGAGGAGAACTTTTTTCACTTAGGTGAAGAATCTGAAATTTTTTAACAGATATGGCTGATGATGCTGGATCCTTAAGTATATTCAAGGCTGAGATAGATTGATTTCTAATCTTTTAAGGGTATCAATGGTTATAAGGATAAAGCAGGTAAATGGTATTGAGAATGATCAGATCAGCCTTGATCTCATTAATGGTAGAGTGGACTTAGTAAGGTGAATGCTCTATTTCTGCTGAAGTGGGAACAGTGCACTCTACCAAGTTTGCAGATTATGAAAAAATCAGGTGGGAAAGAAGGAGTGAGGATGAGACAAAAAGTCTGCAGAAGGACACACAACAGGCAAATGGGCAAGAACTTGGCAGATGGAATATAATGTGGGAAAATGTGAGTTTATAAGAACATAATATTAAAGATCAGATGTCAGCCATTCAGCCCATCATGTCTGCTCCACCATTCAATGAGATCATGGCTGATCTGGTCATCGTTGACTCAACTTTTCTGTCTTTTTCCTATAACACTTGATCCCCTTATTGATTAAAAATCTGTTTATCTCAGCCTTGAAAATAATTAATGACCCAGCTTCCACTGGCTTTTGTGGTAAAGAATCCCACAGATTAATTACCCTGTGAGAGAAGAAATTCCTCCTCAGCTATGTCATCAGTGGTGGCCCTTTATTCTAGGATTATGGCTTCTGGTCCCTGAAGGAACATAGGAAAAGGAGTGGGTCATTCAGCTGTTCTGTCTGCCCTTCCATTCAATTTGATTGTGGCTGATTGAATACTTCAATATCTTTTACTCACCCCATTCCCATAATGTTATATGTCATGGGTAATCAGAAATGCACAAGGACTGAGATTTCATATTTTCCTTAGGACTAGAGAGAGATGTGAACAGTTATCCTCACTGAAGCCATAGTGTTTGCATAAGATAAGTGGTTGCATATCCTGAGACCATAAGACAAATGAACAGAAATCGGTCATTCAGCCTGTTAAGTCCGCTCCACAACTCAATTAGATCATGACTGATCCGGTAATCCTCAGCATCTCTTTTCTGCCTTATCCCTATAACCATTGATACCCGTAAATGATTAAAAATCTGTCAACCTCAGTCTGAATCTACTGCATACATCTCTGTATTAAATGTGCTACTTCTTATCCTGAGATTGTGCCCTCTGGTCCTAGACTTTCCCACAGGGGAAACAACATGTCCACATCTACCCTGCCAAGTCGTCTGAGAATTTATATGGTTCAATAAGGTCTCCTCGCATTCTTATAAATTCCAATACATACAGGACCAAACTACTCAATCTCTCTTGATATGACAGTCCCTTCATATCCAGGAGCAGACTACTGAACCTTCTCTCCACTGCCTCCAATGTCAGAAAATCTATCCTTACATAAGGAGCCCAAAACAGTTCACAATATTTCAGCTGTGGTCTGAAGACTGCTTTGTATTGTTTTAGCAAAAACTCTCAACTTTTATACTCTGAAATAAAAGTCAACATTCCATTTGTTTTCCCTATTATCTGTTGAAATTGGATGCCAGTTTTTGTCTTGCAATTCATGCATGAGCACTCCCAAATCCCTTTGCTATATAAATTTCAGCAGTCTTACTCCATTTAAATAATATTAAACTCCTCTTTTCTTCTGGCAAAGTGCATATTCTCACATTTCCCCACATATACTCCATCTGCAAACCTTCCCCCACTCAGTTAACCAGTCTATATTCCTCTACAAATTCTTTATAACATCCTCACCACTGGCAGAATTGCTCACATATCACATTGACATTTCACAGAAACTAGTCCTGTAAAGAATCTTCTCAGTGAATTTTCCCCACCAGTCTTTGTGTCATCTGCGAACTTGGCTATAGTACATCGATTTCCTTCACCCAGGTCATTATTTATATGTTATAAATAATTGTGACCCCTGCAATTTTCCCTGTGGCACTCCACTATTTGCAGGTTGTCAGTCTAATGTCTTACCCTACCCTAATGTCTACCAGTTAGCCAATCCCTTCTCCATGCTAATACATTACCCTCAACAACAGGAGATTTTGCCTTATTAAGCAGCCTTGTGTGTGCAAGAAGAATAGAGGAACTGAGAAAGACTGTAGAAAGTAAAATTTAAAGACAGTTATACTGATACAGTGTGCTACATGGACGTATATTTTCCTTAACTCTACGCAACTTGGACAGGAGTTGATAGTGCAGATGCATGCAATTAAAAATTGTCAGCTATAATCATGTTATCATATACAAAACTTATTACATAGATTATTCAATAATACGTGGAATACTCCTACCTCAGTAGCCATGAACGAAGTCATTGTAAGAGTGCTAACATGCACTTGATACACTGTTTACAATTATAGGGGGTATTGAGTATGGCTGATTTTCAAGTTTAATCCTTCCTGGAAATGTTAAGAGATCCAGGGTACCTGATCAGAAGCTAGCAGCAATTTTTGCTGGGGCTTAGTCAGGTGGAATATCCATCCAAAGTAGAACTTTAAATGGACTTTAGTCTCAGGGACCAGGGTAATGGAGAGAAGCAATTGAGGCAGCTGTTCGAATGGCATCAATTCTTAGTGACATAAGAGTTTATGGGCTCTTGTTTTCTGATCAAGACTGGGTGAGTGCATTGTCTCTTTCTTTCTCCCTTGTTCCCACTGTTCCACTAGTCATAACATGCATATAAACACTTTACTCTGTTACTGTTATGACCAATAAGACACTTTATTTATACTAGATTAAAAATAAAAAGATCCATCAAACAGATTTCTTCACTTAACAAAACAAAATTGACTTACTATACAGCATATATAATAGGAAATATAATTATAAATCATAGAGAATTCTTCAACAAAGATGCAAAATTTATTAACATGGTTTGGAATATGACAGTATAAATATTTATCATGCTAAATAATACAACACACACTTTTACATATACTGCAGATAAAGAGAAAAGAAAGAAAATGTTTTTTGCAGATTGAATATTTTAAGAAAAAAAGTACTTTGGTCAAATAGTTGTTAATTCTTAGAGAATAAAAGAATAAAAGATGAAATAATCAAGATTGCTTGCAATCTGGCGCTCTTGTATATGTAGGGGGTCACTAAGCACAGGTGGTTATCACTGTGATCTCTTCCGACATGGTTTATTCAGGAGCGGTCAAAAGGAAGTCTTCTCAAAGCCTTTCAGGGAAACTAGCTCTTTCTGCTTTTAAGCTCTTGCATGAAATCCTCAAGAGGTTTTCTTAGAGAGGTGGTAAAGGCTGAGCTTGGGATTCCTCCTTTTCACAACTTTCACCCTAAACAGAACTTCATAGCAATATTGAAATATTGATAACAACTCCTGATAGCTAAAACATCAGACATATGACTCCATCTCAGTCTGAGCGATTAAATCAAGAAATGTAACTTCCAGTAAACAGGTACAAGCATTTTTCTTAAATCATGAAATTTTCAGTAAGTGGAAAAATGCCCACAATATCTCTTCTGTGACCATTAAAAACCAAACAGGCTCAGGTATCACTTCAGTACTTCAAATGTACCAGCTTTCACAATCATTTAGGCATGAGTCCTCAAAAATATTAATAAGAGATTAACACATCCACACTTGAATGAAAGAAACAGCATTTTACATGCATTTCATTGTACAGTTAAACAAAATAAAATATACATATATACTAAGATGCTCTGTTATCTTTGTACTCAGATGATTCAAAGACAAAATGTCAGCATTTTCATTTTTTCTGGAATGTGTACAATCTTTACATGATAAGGTTGTAATAGTAAACTCCATTGAAATAAAGTTGATAAAATGTGGTGCTGGAAAAAGCACACCAGGTCAGGCAGCGTCTGAAGAGCAAGAAAGTTGACATTTTGGGCATAATCCTTCATCAGGACTAGGGAAGGGATGGGGGCAGAGAAATAAATAGGAGGGGTGGGCCTGAGACAAGGATAAGTGGGAAGGTCATAGTTGGGCAAAAGCGGACAGTAATTGTGATAGGTTGGTGGGAAATGTGGAGTGGATGGATGGGAAGGAAGATGGACAGGTAGGTCAGGTCAAGAGGGGGGAACCAAGTTGGAGGGTTGGAGCTAGGGTGGTGTGGGATGGGGGGAGGGAAAATTTGGAAGCTGGTGAATTCAATGTTGAGGCCATGTGATTGTAGGCTCCCAAGGTAGAAGCTGAGATGTTCCTCCTCCAGTTTGCGGGTGGCCTTGTTTAGATGGTGGAGGTCCGGGTGGCCTTGTTGTGGTGATGGAGGTCTGGGCCCACAAACTGGAGGAGGAACGTCTCATCTTCTGCCTCAGGAGCCTACAACCACACAACCTCAACACTGAATTCGCCAGTTTCCAAATTTCCCCTTCTCCCACCCCATCCAAGATCCAACCCTCCAACTCAGCTCTACCCTCACGACCTGGCCTACCTGTCCCAGAGTTTATTCTTACACTACAAAACATCGCTTTCAGAATTAATTTAGCTTTTTACCAAAATATCCCACCAGCTCTGCTATGCCCAACCATCCTCTTGTAACAGGACTGCACCTACCTCCAAGTCATTAACATTGATTGCTACCTTGAAGGACTCAGTGATAATTGGAGTAGCCAAGACTGGTTCAATGACAAAAATTGCTTTCAGCTTCTCACAACGTACATTGCAGTCCCCTGACTACATTACCTTGTCTTTCTTTAGCATCAAACTCATCAGTGGAGCAGCTACATTACTGCAATTTGATATAAATTTGTGGTAGAGATCACACATCCAAAAAACCTCATAATATGTCACTTAATCTCAGGAAAAGTGAACTCCACTAATGCTTGCATTTTTGTTGTACTTAGGACCACTTCTTCATTATCAACAAATCAGATGACTGTAATTTTCTAAACAGAACTTATTGTTCCAAGTTGTCCTTTCAAATGTCACTAATACCAGTACATAACCAATGTATACCATATAGTGAAGTACATTGGTTACCACTTGGTTCATCAGTCTCTGGAAATTTGCTGGAGATTTCTTTGGCAATACGTGAGAGATTCAATGATCATTCCTCCCTCGCTGATCAACTTACATAATTTCAATCCAGTGGAGTCTCCTAGATGCCTATACTAATAGTTTGTCCAGCAAGGTAACTATATAAGTCAGGAAATCCCCATCCTCTCAAAAAACTCCTCAAACTGAAGCAAAATACTGCAGAGGCTGGAAATTTACAATAAAAAAGAGGAAATGTTGAAGAAACGCAACAAGTTTTGCAGCTTTTGTGGAGAGAGGAACTCAGTTAATTGTCCAAGCCAAAATGATTCTTTTTTTTATTTGAATATGGATCAGAACTAGCAATGGACTCAAACAGAATGCCTGAGATGTCATTGTATTGATATTGTGAGGTCCCTCATGGAATTTCCAGTATACAGAGGAATGTCAATTTTCCGAATTTCAGATTATCCAGACAAAATTGCAAGTTCCCAATGCTTGGCTAAACTCTGAACAACTCGGGTGGGGAGTATTTTATTCAGATAATTGAAGGTTCGGATAATCGAATGCTGGATTGCACAGTTTAGCCTCTGCAGTATTTTGCTTCATTTTGGTCCAACCTGAATGTGAGAATGCAATTCTTATCCTTACACATTTATACTTTTTGTGTCCTTTTGTTTTATACTTCACTGTTTAAATTTTTCACCATCCAGAAAGCTCTGGTTTTGGCTGTTCTGGATTCCCCTCATAGGAATGCACTTTGAGTATAGTCAATCTACTTCCTTCTTTAATGCAGTCCATCAGCCAGTTATAGTTGTTTTTGCCAATTTTTGATTCCAATTTACATGGATTGGATCCATTCTCACCTCATTGAAATTGATCCTCCACCAATTCAGTACTTCTGCTTTAAATTGAATGCATTAACCTTATGATAATGGAACGACCATTGTTCTCTTATTACACGTAATCCTTTCTATTGGCTAGAATCAGATCCAGCAATGCCTCCTTCCTTAATAAAACTAAAAGAACTGCAGATACTGTAAATCAGAGACAAAAATAGAAATTGCTGGAGAAAATCAGCAGGTCTGGCAGCATCTGGGGAGAGAAATCAGAGTTAATGTTTCGGGTAGAATGGCTTTTCCTCGGACTTGGTTCTGACCTGAAACATTAATTCTAATTTCTCTCCATAGATGCTGCCAGACCTGCTGAGCTTTTCCAGCAATTTCTAATTATGTGTCCTTCCTTGTTGGACCAGAAATGTACTGGTCAAAGGAAGATTCCTTGAAGATTCTTCAAGAATTCTTCCCACTCTCTGTCCTTCCCAGTAACATTTTTCCAGTCTATTTAGGATAATTAAACGCTTCAATTCTATATTTCTTGCTCCTCCCGGAAATATCCTTGAGAATTTCTTCCTCTGTATTCTTCTGATTAATTTATGGCTTTGGATTACACATAATAGTGTGGTAGCAGCTTCTTTTAAAGTTGACCAAATAGATTCTGTCCTTGACCACTAACCCATCCTCTATTTCCACACTAGTTCAAAAAGGGAATTTAACTGGGGAATCCTTTTTGAGTTTAATTTTAAAGAAAAAGTCAGAATCACACATCGAACTAATAGCTTTTCAGTTTTTAAAAAAAACCAAGTTGAACAGACTGGTGGTGACAGTAATTTATCAAATACCTGAAATCCCTTGACTCAATGAGGGATTGAATAGTCTAACGGAGAAAGGTGAGTAGGATTGGTGATTATTTCTAGCCTTTTAATTAAAAGCAAAGTGTTACATTTGTGTTTAGGTCTCTGGTCTTTTTGGCTCGTTATTGCATAAAAATAGTTTAAGCATAAAATTGACATTGGTACTACAAAATTATGGTAAACGGTAAAGAGCTTGGGGTTCTTCCAGTGTATGGAGCAGGAATACAATAGAAATTAATTAAATAAAATATGATAATGATGGCAGGACTGGTGAATGGTTGCAGCTGCAATATGTGTGAGCTGTTGAACACTAAGGTGATCCTTGCCTCAGGTGTTTGCAGCTCAAAGAACTATGAATCTGAATTGAAAATCTGGAATCTGAACTCTGACATTGCACCACATGAAAGAAGGGGAAGATTACCTGTACATTTTGCTCTAAGATGCACCAATATCCCTCAGATTAGATCAGGTTAAGAGGGTGTGAGTGTCAGTGAAAGAGGTGTGGGGATTAAGGGAGTAGTGTTCGAAGAGCCTTAGTTCCTGCAATTGTTGCAAATCACACAACATCAGGTTATAGTCCAACAGGTTTAATTGGAAGCACTAGTTTCAGAGCACTGTTCCTTCATTAGGTGGTTGTGGAGGGCACAATTGTAAGACACAGAATTTATAGCAAAAGTTTTCAGTGTGATCTAACTGAAATTATACATTGAAAAATACCTTGCTTGTTTGTTAAGTCTCTCATTTGTTAGAATGACCATGATAGTTTCACTTCTTTCATATGTCAATCACAAAACTTTTTTTAAAAGTTACATTCGCAGAGTAACTGTAACAATTGGTGTCAGCCCAGGTAAGATGTTAAGATGTTGAAGGTGTTAGCCCCCTGTGTTCTGTTGTCTGTGCCATAATGTTTAGACTGATTCTAACCTAAAAAGTGAGTTAACACTCCCACACTCACACATGCCTCCACTCACAGACTTAGACACTTTACACTCACACACACATAAACACGCTCTCTCACACTCACAAACCCCCCACTCCAGACACACACACATTCCCACACTCACACATGCACCCTCTCATAGACTTAGACCCCTTTACACTCACACGCACATATATACACACTCTTTCATAGACACTCACAAACCCCCACCCCAGACACACACACATACTCCTACAGACACACACACTTCCACTCTCACACATGCATCCTCTCACAGACTTAGACACTTTACACTCACACACACATAAACACGCTCTCTCACACTCACAAACCCCCCACTCCAGACACACACACATTCCCACACTCACACATGCACCCTCTCATAGACTTAGACCCCTTTACACTCACACGCACATATATACACACTCTTTCATAGACACTCACAAACCCCCACCCCAGACACACACACATACTCCTACAGACACACACACTTCCACTCTCACACATGCATCCTCTCACAGACTTAGACACTTTACACTCACACACACATACACATTCTCTCTCACACTCACAAATCCCCACTCCAGACACACACACACATTCCCATACTCACACATGCACCCTCTCACAGACTTAGACCTCTTTACACTCTCACACACACATATATACATTCTCTTTCACAGACACTCACAACCCTCCCACCCCAGACACAGACACACAATACCACATGTGCACATACATACATACATTTGTGGGATGAATTTGTACTTGCAAGAGTTACACTGTACTTTGCTCAAAAACTGCATGAATCCATGTAACATCTTAACATCTTATCTGAGCTGACACCAATTGTTACAGTTACCCTGCGAATGTAACTTTTAAAAAACGTTTTGTGATTTACATATGAAAGAAGTGAAACCATCAAGGTCATTCTAACAGATGAGAGACTTACCAAACAATCAAGGTATTTTTCAATGTATAATTTCAGTTAGATCACACTGTAAACTTTTGCTATAAATTCTGTGTCTTACAATTGTGCCCTCCACAACCACTTGATGAAGGAGCAGCGCTCTGAAAGCTAGTGCTTCCAAATAAACCTGTTGGACTATAAATTGGTGTTGTGTGATTTTTAACTTTGTATACCCCAGTCCAACCCCGGCATCTCCAAATCATTCCTGCAATTGTCCATGTAAGTTGTATGGATAAGAGTATGGAGTGAAGGGAGGACGAGCATTGGACCGTTCGAGTGGTGGGAGGGAATAAGAACATAGCAGTGGTAGAAAACAGAAAAATGAAGGGGATAGATATTGCAAGCATGAGTTCCAAAGGCTGCGTTGCCAGTCTGATGTCAGGATTAAGGATATCTCCTTGGGACTGGAGAGAAAATTAGAGCAGGAGAAAAGAGTTATCGTTATCTATGGTGGACCAACAATACTGATAAGACATCAAAGGAGGTTCTGCAGAAACAATTTGAACAGTTAGGAGCTAAATTAAACAGCAGAACCTCCAAGGTAATAATCTCATGATCACAATTTGAGCTAGGAACAAATTGGCACAGGATAAATAAAGTCAAGATAATAGTGCGGTTCAAAGATTGATGTGGGTGGTATGGATTTTAATGCATGGGGCACTGGCATCAGTACTGAGGTAGACGTGAGTTGATTCAGTGAGACAGGCTTCACTTGAACTGTGTTTGGACCAGTATCCTTGTAAATTAGCAGCTAAAGAGTGATTTAAACTAAATAATCTTGTGGAGGTGCGTTGATGGAGAGAGGATTCTGGAGAGGATATGTAGGTTTACAAAAGAAAAGGATGTAGGACAGCTACTTAGGTTATTAAACCCTGAATGGGTAGAATATCATGGGAAATAACATCAAATAGGTTCAAAGAAGGAGAAAATGGTTTAACAACGAGACCTTGGAGTGCAGTATCATAGCTCCTTGAAAGTGGAGTCACAGATAGATAGGATAGTGAAAAGACATTGGGCATGCTTGCCTTTACTCCTCATTTCTCCTCTCCGCACCTTACTCCAGTTCCAACCTGCCAGCTCAGCACCATCCTCATGACCTGTCCTACCCCTGTCCCCTCCACCCTCCTCTCCTACCTATCACCTTTATCCCCACCTCTATCCACTTATTGTACTCTTAGCTACCTTCTCCCCAGCCCCACCCCCCTCCCATTTATCTCGCTACCCCGGAGACTGCCAGTCTCATTCCTGATGAAGGGCTTTTGCCCGAAATGTTGATTTTCCTGCTCCTCGGATGCTGCCTGACCTGCTGTGCTTTTCCAGCACCACTCTAATCTAGACTCTGATCTCCAGCATCTGCAGTCCTCACTTTCGCCATGCTTGCCTTTATTGGTCAGTGCATTGGGTATAGGAGTTGAGAGGTCATATTGCGGCTGTACAGGACATTGGTTAGGCCAATGTTGCCAAGGTTGAAGGTTTTCTGCTATAGGGAGAGGCTGAATAGACTGGGGCTATTTTCCCTGGAGTGTCCATTGCTGAGGGGTGACTGTATAGAGGTTTATCAAATCATGAGGGGCTTGGATAAGGTGAGTTGACCATGTATTTTCCCTGCGGTGGGGGACTCAAATCCTAGAGGGCATAGGTTTTGGGTATGAGGGGTAAGATTTAAACGGGACCTAAGGGGCAACTTTTTCATGCAGAGTGTGATGCACGATGCATGTATGGAATGAGCTGCCAGAGGAAGTGGTGGAGGCTGTTATAATTAAAACGTTTAAAAGGCATCTGGATGGGTATATGAATAGCAAGGGTTCAGGGATATGGGCCAAATGCTGGCAAATGGGACTAGATTTATCTAGGATATTTTGTTAGAATAGATGTGTTGGAGCAAAGGGTCTGTTTCCTCACTACAACTAAATAAAAGCAAAATGTATGGCTCTAATGTACTATTCAGAATAAAATAAATAAATCAATGGTACAATAAGAGCTTCATGGGTATGTTTGTATAGCCATTACAGAGACATGATTAAAGGAGATCAAAACCGGGAACTAAATATTCAGGTTATGTGAATTTCTCAAAGGACAGGCAGGAAGGAATGGATGCTGGGCATGCTTTGGAATGTTGCATTGTTGGAACAGAATTGGTACAATAGGAAGAAATCATCTTAGATTGGAAGATATAGAATCCATTTGGGCAAAAGTAAAAGATAAAAAGGGACAGAAACACTGGGGAGTGTAGTTTGTAGGAGCCTAACTGTAGCTATACTGTAGGACAGGGAATAAATCTGGAGATAATGAGGGCATGCAAAAAGGCAGCACATTAAACATAGCTGACTTAAAATCTTCATGTAGATTGGAAAATCAAATTGACTGTATCGTCTCCTTGTGAGGAAGGACAACCAAGAGTATGCACCAAGTTTCCTATGGGGTTCCCATTATTGCCATCCTTTAATGCTGAGGACCAATGGCTTGGGCCCGGAATGTGTGTGTGTGCCTCTCCAGTGGACCTTGAGGGTGCTGGGCCTGGCTTTCCATGGCAGTCACCAACCTTAGAGAAGCTGGAGCAACGTTGCATAGCTACACTCCTGAGGGCCATTGTGTCCCACACAACTATATGCCAGCCCTGTCCCTCCCTGTGCTTGAGGATGATTGCTGATACAACAAGGTTCACTCCTGTCTGGGACTAAGCAGATGCCTGTTCTCTGGCAGCCTCCTCATAAGGATATAGGGCAGTGCCAGGAGGCATCCAGCTGGTGGGCAAACCACACACAAGCCCTTAAAGCTCTTATCTGAGGATGCTCCAGGGATGGATGGACACTCCACCTCCACCCTTCCTGCATCCCCCCTGCCCAACCTATGGAAGTTCAAGCTAAGAAGGTTAAAAAAAATGACTGCAGATGCTGGAAACCAGAGTCTAGATTAGAATGGTGCTGGAAAAGCACAACAGTTCAGGCAGCATCCGAGGAGCAGTAAAATCGACATTTCGGGCAAAAGCCCTTCATCAGGAATAGAGGCCTGCATTCCTGATTAAAGGCTTTTGCCCGGAACGTCGATTTTACTGCTCCTTGGATGCTGCCTGAACTGCTGTGCTTTTCCAGCATCATTCTAATCCAAGCTAAGAAGGGTCCATTTGACTCTGGCAGGAAGACCCTCATTATGTCTGGTAGTCCTCTGAATGTCAGTGACTGGAGTTGGGTGGTTCTTCCACAGCCAGGTGCTCCCAATTTTGAGCTCTCAAACTTTTTAAGTGTGACATTCCCACTGTGGTGCCAGTATCCAAGCTGGTTCTGGGGGGAGGGCAGGTGATGCAGGAGGCAGCCTTGCCAATGCTTCCTCCGAGGACAACAATACCCCAAGACCTCAAAGCTCGAGGAGGTGCCATCTGGTAGGGCAGGTCATTTCCCTGCTGAAGTTGTGGACATCCTGCTGCCAGCTGCGCACTGTAGAGAGAAGACATTAAAAGGTAATGGTTAGAAGTTTTTTTTAGATTAGATTAGATTACAGTGTGGAAACAGGCCCTTCGGCCCAACAAGTCCACACCGACCCGCCGAAGCGAAACCCACCCATACCCCTACATTTACCCCTTACCTAACACTACGGGCAATTTAGTATGGCCAATTCACCTGACCCTGCACATTTTTGTGACTGTGGGAGGAAACCGGAGCACCCGGAGGAAACCCACGCAGACACGGGGAGAACGTGCAAACTCCACACAGTCAGTCGCCTGAGGCGGGAATTGAACCCGGGTCTCTGGCGCTGTGAGGCAGCAGTGCTAACCACTGTGCCACCGTGCCGCCCACCACTGTGCCACCGTGCCGCCCACCCACTGTGCCACCGTGCCGCCCACAATGACTGACCTGGCAGCGAGGTTACTGTGAGATTTGCAGTGGACTGAAGAGTATACTTAGTTAGTGGAACATTAATGTTTTGACAACCCAACAGGAGCAGTACTCTCCTGTGAGGACCTGAATTCTCTCCTCATTGAAGGTGACGATTCTGATTTCGGGCACATGTCCAGGGTCTTTCTGCCCCTATGTGGGTTGTTTACGGCTGAAATGAGAGAAAGGTGGGCATGAGTGAGATGAAAGTGGGTGGGGAGGCACAGCTGGTGCAGGTAATCAAGATTTGGCATGCTGTTCCAAGGGAGTAAGATGGCAGTGCAGTGGCCACGCAGGGTGAGTGGTGTGGAAGGGTTGGGTATTGGGGTGGAGAGTGTATGCAAGCCAGGGAAGATGTTGAAGGCAATGGTGAGAGTTGTAGAACATCACCATGGCTTGTAGATGGGCACAACAGCAAAGATACAGTGAGTGTCAGGTCGCAGGGAGAAGAGTGTGGCACTTATAATGGCACGATGACTGTCTATGGCACTGCTAGCCACCTGTGAGGTAGGTTCAGACGAGGCTGCCAGGATTTGATGTTGTGACTTCCTCTGCCAGTCCTCGGGTGAAAAGGGAGATGCGAAATCTCTGTCAGAATCATGGTACCACCTTCCCCTTCTCCAACATCTTCAGAATGACTGTCCGTCCACCAAGCACGGCAACTTCAGAATTTCGGCACTTGTCGACTGCACAGACACCTTTTAAAGAAAGCACAGGTGCCAGGGATGCAGGTCTTTCAGCAGATATCCACTGAGTGTTCAGACATTCTAGGAATGGTACTTGGTAAGATGGGACTGGAATCGGATGAGAGGGATGCCACAGGGAAGGATGACACAATGATGAATCTCTTCAGGCCTTGCAGTTAAAAGCACTTCAAAAAACTCAAAGCAGCCGGCACTTAACCAAAAAAGTAATATTTGCCCGAGTTTGGATAAGTGGGGGCATTCTCAGGATGGAAACTTGTAATTGGTTGAGTGTCACAGGGGTTAGTACTGGGGCCACAATTATTAACAATATAGATTGACATCTTGTATGAAGTGAATGTACTGCAGCCAAGTTTGCTGATGACAAAAATTAGGTGGGAATGTGATGAAGATGATGGAGACTGCAGAGGAATATGTACAGATTAATTGGGTGGGTAAAAACTTTGCAGATGTGGGAAAATGTGTAGTTGTGCACTTTGGCAGAAAGATTAGTTGAACTGAGTTTGATTTAAATGGATGAAAACTGCATGCCACATGACTGATGGATTTGGGAGACCTCATCCATCAATCACATTAAGGTTCAGGGGATAATAGGGAAGGCAAATGGAATGTGAGCCTTTATTTCAAAGGGAATGGCATATAAAAATAGGGAAGGCTTGCTAAAATGATTAAAGGCACTAGTTAGACCACATCTTGAATATTGTGAACTGTTTTGATCGACTTATTTAAGGAAAGATGTACTAACATTAAAAATAGACCAGAGAAGGTTAATTCAGTTGATCCAAGGCATGGAGGGATTTCCTTATGAGGAGAAGTTGACTAGATTGGACCTGTACTTTTTGGAGATTGGAAGAATGAGGGGAGGCCTTGTAAGGTTCTCAGGGGATGAGACAGGGTAGATTCTAGAAGTTGTTTCCCTGTGGATTAGTCTAAGACCAGAGAACATAATCTCAGAGTAAGGTGCTGCCATTTAAGACAGAGATGTGGGAAAACTTGTTCTCTCAGGGGGTTGTGAATCTGTGAAATTCTTTAATGCTCAGGCGTTGTCAGGTTTAAGTCATTAAGTCTATTCAAGGATGAGACAGACAGATTTTTAAGAAAGTGGACTTGATGATTATGAGATCAGCCGTGATCTCATTAAACGGTGAAGTAGACTCAGTGAGCCAAACAGCCTATTTCTTGTATCCTATGGTCTTATATTCTTTGTACTTTGTAGTAAGACTCCCCCTCCTTTCTTGTCTTTCCTGAACACATTGTATCTAGGATTATTTATTTCTCAGCCTTCCCTCTTCGGAGTCATTACCATTACAACATCATATTTCCCTGTGCCTTTTTAAAATTTCATTCACAGGATCTGAGTGTTACTGGCTCGGCTCGCATTAATTGCCCAGAAGGCAGTTGAGAGTCAACCACACTGGAGACATATGGAGGTCAGAACAGGGAAGAATGACACTTTCCTTCCTTAAAAAGGATTAGTGAACCACTGAAGCTTTCTTGACAATAGTTTCATGGTCATCATAAGACTCTTAATTTCAGATTTTTTCATTGAATTCAAAATCCACTCTGCCATGGTGGAATTCAAACCCTGGTCTCCAGAAAATTACCTGGGTCTCTGGATTAATAGTCTAATAAGAATACTACAAGACCATTGTCTCTGCTTAAAGCTCACCATCCTCATTTGGCATGGTTTTTACATTTACAAAAATGCATTGCACACCTAATTTATATATTCTCATATTCTCTCTTTGTCTTATGCCAAATAATACTATTATTGTCACTGGAAGCTTTGTTTATATTTTAAACTGTCTCCTTTAATTCAAAGGAAAAGGGAATTTTGGACAGGGCATGTGACTTCATGCAAAGTTTCTCCGGAGATAAATTCATATGATCTGGTTACCATGAGGTGGTGGTCAGGTCAAAGCTTATTCTAAGTAAGATGTGCATTTTGATTTCTGAACATAAGATGGATGGCAGCTGTTCTTGCTGCATGTAGACTCTCAAAGTCAGTCAGACTGAGAGGTTTGGATAATCCACTACAGGTGTCTTTATGGCATGCAGAAGGAAAAAGTGCTTCTCTGGGATGTTTTTTACATTTTTGAACAGGTTGATTAGGAAATCACTTAACCACCAAACAAAGGCCTCGTGAGGAATCGAGGATTGTGAAGAATAAATCACAATGGAATCACCAGAAGGGACCTTATAATTGATATCCATTTGAGTTTGCTAAATAGGTTGAGTGAAGAGTGAACATTATCGAAAAGGACACTGGATACTTCACTCTGATGAAGTAAAGAAAGGTGTCCTGTTAGGTCATGAGCAGCTTTAAACTTTAATCAGAAGTCTACTGTTCTACAGAAAATGTGATGTAATGTGTAAGCATGGCATAGAAAAAGTCTATTCCTGGAGGTCTGTTGCCCTAGAATTGTTTTTACATTTTAGCAGATTTATTTGATGTGCCTTGGAACTATCTTCTTGCAGTTGCAAATATTTTCTGATGTTTATTTCACTTTATAATAAAGAATATATCACACTTTGCTGAACGAAGAACTGTAAGAAGAAATAAGATACATTATGGTATTTCTTTGTTTGCACAATAACCTCATTTCTACACATTTTTGATGCAAGTTGGTGATATTATGAGATTTTTACTGTTGCCTTTTCAATATCCACACTAACTGCTTTACACAATCACTGAAGTAACAAAAAAGGGGAATGTGTTAAATGCTGGCTTTAATATCATGAACATGTAGTACATGGAGTTACATAGCATCCAATCTGCCTTGCAATAATCACTTATTATGAAACTAAGGTGTTGTTTGCTGGGTAAAGCATGCCGCAAGGTCCTACAACAGTCTGTCTATGTACTATGTACAGTAATCAGACAGTAAATAGAATGTAATTGTTTTGATTGTCTTCTTATCATTAAAATGTATTCATTGGTATATTTAAAAGTGGCAAAACTGGAGCAAGTGTATCATTAATTCAGCTGAAAATGGGTTAAATTGCAATTTTTGAATATCTAAGTCTCTACCTCTGAGGACTGTTAAATCTTTGAAACTCCCTTAGGAAAACTGTACTGACACTTTTACCAGTTGCATTGCTGTAACTTACCAAGTTTCTGAGTAAATTAAATATTTTTAATATGCAAAATCATCTTAAAATGTACCAATTCATGTATGAGTACCTAAAAGAATAACAAATTAAATTTGAAGAGCTTCCCTGGCAGCATAAAATTCCACAACCTTTTGTACTAATGTGACCTACATCAGCCAGATTTTACTGTTAAAACCTATGCAAACTAATGAAAACTCCAGGCCAAAATGTTCTGATCACAGTAGATAACTGAGCAGAATATTGTTGTATGAAGCAGTTAATTGCTCAAAGGGTTAACTGACATCATTTCCTAAGCTCAGCAATTAGGATATAAAGAACTATCCCTGGAGAAGCTAACCAGTATTTCTAAATTTCAGGCTAACAATAATGTGTACTTACTCTTAAGTATAGCTTAATGTCTCAAGGAGACTATCATGTAACTCAGATGTAATGTAACTAGCTATTAAGTATTATGTAATAAATTTATTCTGCTTAAGACTTGCTTCTACCAAAGACTTTGGGTGGGTATCTTTTCCGAATTGGTATTTGTAAATTAGAACGTTACCAATAGGAAGGCTTAGACCAGTGAATCCATCTAAGGCATCTCAAATGGTTCAGTGGATATGATGAAATACTATGCCTGCATCCAAAAATACATCATATTACATGGCATGGATTCATAATATGTACCAACCACCAGATGTAATGCTACAAGTATTGGACATTTTATATCCAGCATAGCAAGCAGTTGAGACCAAGATTTAAAATTTCAGTCTGAAAGCAGAGCTCCCATAATGCAGCACTGCTTTAGTAGGTTATGTGCACAATCTGTGGTGAATTCTAACTCTAAACTTTGAATTCATCATGAGATTCCTATAAACTAAGTCAAGCTCTGTTATAATAACTTATGGATTTTGCTCTCAAAATAATATAATGATGCTTGACTACAGAAAGCTACAATAGAATATTATATTTTTTATCAGAAGTTGGCTACTCTGACATTGTGTGATTTATAAATTTTCTTGATTGGAGTCTGAACCTTGGAGTATTTCTTTGTACTTCACAGCAGATAGGCAGTTCCTTCAGGCGCACAGCCTTATTCTTCTTGTTTCTAAAATGAGGAATGTGATTCTATTGTCATTCTCTTTATCATTCACTGTACTATAAATATCCTCTACTTTATTAATAAAAAACATTTCAGAATTGTGTTTCATCAAAATTAAATTTTGATGACGAATGAGCTCATTGAGTAAAATTGCTATATAGGTTTTGTAAAATATTGGTTAGAGCTTTATGATACTGGCATTCCATATTAGGAATGATGTCAAAGCCTTGGACAGAGAGCAAATGAGACTTGGAAGCATAGATTCATTAATGAGGAATGTCCATTATTTGGAGAGAATGGAGTAACAAGTAGTTCTCCTTTGAGCAGAGAGGTTTAAGAAGAAATTTGATAGAGGTGCTCACAATCATGAAGGGCTTTGGCAAGGTACATAAGGAGAAATATTTTCCAATGACAAAAGGGGCTGTAACTAAAAGAAAAAGATTCAAGATGATTGGCATTAGAACCAGAAGCAACAAAATAAAACACTTATATTTATACAGTGAATTGTTGAAACTTGAAATGCATTCCCTGAAAGAGTGGTGAAAACAAATTCAATAGTATCATTGCCAAGACAGAATTGCTTGATGTATGATAAGAGAAGAGCAACTATAGGATGAGAGCAGTGACGTGCAGAATCAGAAGAATGTTTGGGGTGAGTTTTCCTGTTTACCATCAGGGTTTTGTTGAGGGAGATTCATAGTGTCCAGTCCGTCATGGTTTGAAGTGATTTTTCTCACACAATCTTCTACTCCTCATCTCATTAATGGTGTAGTTGGACTCTTGAGTGCTATTCCTGGGGAATTGTACGGCTGGGGAGACGCAAGTGCTTCCCGATTCTGAAAACTTCTGACATTCAAGTTGCTGCCACCATAATTTTTAGCAATTTTTTTTAACTTTACAAACATATAAAATTATTGAAAAAAAAAACAATCGCAAATATCAGTATAATAAAAAGAAAAAAAAAATCACAAATTACAATAAAACTACTATCTACTAACTACTAACCTACCCTATAATACAAAGTAAACCCTAACACTGTGAAAAGCAACACCAAAAAAAGAAAGTAAAGCAAAAAATAAAACAAAAAAACCACAAAATACAGAACAGCTATGCTCGGCGCAAGGCTCCCAAACAAAGGAACGGTAGCATTGTATACATACCCGCATTAACTCGGGAGACCCCCTCCAGGGCCCAGGGCTTGACAAATCTAATCATCCTGGTTAAACAAACCCCCTAGTTAAGATAACTGACAAATCTATATCCAAATAACTCAAGTAGGTCTGCCATGTCTTATAAAAATGGTCTGTTGTGTGGTGCACCATGTTTGTGAAAAAGTCCAAGCGAATGTGCTCCATAATTAATTTCTGCCATCCCAGCAAGCCCAGTGGGTTCTCAGACACACAATTCATCAAAATATTCTTCTGTGCACAGTATGCAAGAATATTAAATAGTTTCTTCCCATGCCAGTCTAAAGATTGTAAATTCTGTAGACCTAAGAGGAGAGAAATCGGGTCTACTTTGACTTCAGTCCTCAATACTCTCCCTATCTCGCCCGCCACAGTGCTCCAGTAAACACGGAGCCTTGTGGCATGTCCAGAAGCAATGGGTAAGAGTACCTACACTTACTTTACATTTGGGGCATACTGAAGATGCCCCTTTTTTAAACTTCACCAGACGGTCTGTTGCCTGATGAGCCCTGTGCAGAACTTTAACTGTGTAGCGCATGTCCTGTTACAGATTGAGATCTTTCGAGTATTCTCCCATATGCTCTCCCATCTTTCAGAAGAGATCTCCTCTCCCAGCTCTTTCTCCCAGACCTCACATAACCAGTTAATATCCTGCCAGGCCCTGCCACCCAGCAGGCGATAGAGGGCACTAACCGAAAGGGTGCTTGTGGAACGTAGCAACAGCCTCTCTGTATCGGGCTTATAGGGCTTAGTGAGAAGCGTAGTCTTCTTGGATGAAATCCCTAGCCTGAAAAAAACAGAAAAGATCTCTGCAACCAGTATTTGCATCTCAGTTGCTCAAAAGACATCATAACCTCCCCCTCAAACAAGTCTCCCAAATTAGAAACTCCTGTCGCTGCCCATAGCTTGAACCCTGAGTCCATCATCTCTGGTCGGAATCCTGGCATGCCAACTATAGGTGTAAGTGGCAAAGTCTTGGATAAACAACCCTCACTCTGATGCATTGCCCTCCAAGCCTTGACTGCACCAATGACAATGGGGTTCCGGCAGTGGTCCATAACTGTCCTCATCTTATCCATGAACAATAGGTTAATAAGAGGACACTTTGCCTGGGAGGCCTCAATATCCAGCCATATTGAGTTTGGATTGTTACCTACCCAATCGTAGACAAAGGACAGCAGGGAACTCAATTGATACCTCCTGATGTCTGGGAAATCAACTCCTCCCCCTCCTTGAGGCAACTGCAATTTAGTAAGTTTGATGAGGGGCCGCCCACGATGCCAGACAAATGAACCAAACCACCCCATAAGCTTCCACAGCGTTGACCTGGGAAACATTATAGGGAGCATACACATGGGATAAAGCAAACGAGGAAGAACATTCATCTTAATGAGAGATATTCGGCTCAGCCATGAAATTGGAAGAGCCTCCCATCTCTGGAGATCTCACCTAATATTGTTGAGCAAGTGAGCAAAGTTAGTCCGAAATAACAGATCAAACTTGGGGGTAATAAAAATGCCTCTGTACCGGAACCCTGCCCGTGAAGACTTAAAAGGGAACTTAGAGCCACCTTCAACTTCTGGCACATCCTTAAGGTTCCCCAAAGGCATAGCCTCTGGTTTTGCAAAGTTAATCTTATATCCTGAGATAGCCCCAAATGAATTGATACATTGTATCAAATGGGGTACAGAGGTGTTTGGGTTCGATAAAAACAGAAGGACATCATCAGCGTACAGTGTAATCTTGTGTGCCCTCGATCCCACTTCCGGAGCGGTTATGTGGACGTTCTGACGAATGGCCTCTGCCAGCGGCTCTATCACCAACGTAAACAACAACGGTGAGACGGGGCAGACTTGCCGACTACCCCTACCAATTGTAAAATTCCCAGACTTCACCCCATTGGTGATGACCGCAGCCAGAGGGTGGCGATATAAAACTTCCACCCACCTAGCAAAGATCCCACCCAACCCAAATTGTTCTAAGACATAAAAGAGATACGGCCATTCCACCTGGGATATGGCCATTCCACTCGGTCAAATGCTTTCTCTGCATCTAAGGAAATCACCAACCCCTGAATCAATCATTGCTGACAAATTTGGACCATAGTCAGCAGCCTTCTAATATTATTAGAGGACCTACGGTCCCTTATAAAGTCTGTCTGGTCTTCTTTAATAATATGGGGCAACACACTTTCCAGGATCTTGGACAGAATCTTGAAATCTGAATTTAATAGAGAGATGGGCCTGTATGAGGCACAATCCTCAGGAACCTTCCCCTTCTTAAGAATTAAGGCAATATTAGCTTCTCTCAAAGATGGTGGTAGGCATTCATGCATATAGGAGTGATTGTACATCTCCAACATCGGCTCTGACAGAATCCCTATAAACTCCTTATAAAACTCACCCGGGAGACCATCAGGGCCAGGCTGCTTTCCCACCCTGAAGTTGCCTAGCTGCCTCCTGTATTTCCTGAACTGTCAAGGGGGCATTTAGGAGAGAGGCCTGTTCCAAGGCTACCCCTGGGAGGTCCAGGTTCTTAAAAAAGGTCTCCATTTTAGCACTCCTGTCTTCTCAACCTTCAGACCAATACAATTCAGAGTAAAAGCTCCAAAAAGCCTCATTAATCTTTTTAGCATCGTATGTAAAGACCCCGGCACTGTCTCTGATTGCAGTAATGGATTGGGGAGCATGCTTTTTCTTAGTCATGTATGCTAATTACTTCGCTGGCCTATCCCCATATTCAAACAGCCTCTGTCTAGCAAAAGCAAGTTCTTTGTTTGCGTTTGTGTCAGTATTGAATTCAAGGCAGCCCGAAGGGCCATGATCCGCTGTAGCTTAGTCACCAAAGGCCGCACAAAATGCGCTGCCTCGTCGGCTTTCAACCGCGTCTCAAGTAGACACTGCTGTTCCTCCTTCTGATGTTTCCGGCTAGCCAAATGGGAAATAGCTAATCCCATTTCCACCACATAAGTTGGCCAGGGATGGCAAAAATCACCAGTATGCCTTGGCTGTTAGGCAGAGCTGTCCACAGCAGTTCTACAGAATCGCCGCCATCTTGCCGAGCCCACTGCCACCATATTTAATACCCAGCTGTACACCACTTCAGACACAGCAGACCAGGAGCTGGCCTCCACAATGTGGTCTTTGACCGAGATAACCAAACACATGGGTTCAGGGGAAAGGAAAGCTCACTTGCAGCTTCCCAGACAGGGACTTGGAGGTGTTGGGATATAGGGTGCTAGAGGGTCCTTTTTTTCTGTGAAACAGGCTGCACCACCAGACCAAGCCATCCTGGACCAAATTACAGCCTGGTTGCCCAGCAGGAAGGTCAATGATTGACTGTGCTTTGGCAGAATACAAACCATTATCTTCTCTCTGCTATCTCACACTCATAATTATTCCACTGTACACATAACTTTCACCAAAGTTCATAGACCACAACTCTCATCATTGTTAACAGCATGTCCAGCCAACAGCTCTCACTCACCTCATTCTTCCAAACTACTGAGTTCCTGTCATCTGTACTTCCTGTTCACTCACTGATGTATCTTCACCATCACTCATCTCATCTATCACCTCTAAATGCTCTTCGAACCACTTCCATCACAACCAATCTCTCCATTTATCTCATTGCAGAATAAATAGCACCCCCTCCCTGTCCCCAGGGCCTCAACAAACCTGCACTGCTTGCACTTGTGTTGCAGGACTGGCTATGGTCCAGTCCTCAGTCATGGATCCCTGAGCCTTACTAACTGTGGCCAAACCCCTGGATTGAAATAGGATGAACCCCTTGACTGACAGTGATGGTGCCCCAACTGAGTGTAGTCCTACTTGACCTTACTAATGACTGCTGCCCTTTGACTTCCACACATGGCCACTTGCTTCAACCACATGCAGAGCATTTACCCAAAGGTATATTCTGCAAATGTGTCATTGACATATTCCATGCCATACAGCTGTATGTCCACCTAAATGACTGTTCTGTACTCTCCACTATCACAAGCTGCTTATTTCTTGCCCTGTGCTAAAAAGCAATGTAAGATACAAAGGGTGACTAAGCACTGAAGACCCTGTGTACTAATAAAGTAAAATGATCCACACACATATTGCAGTCATACGTCAGTGCTGAAGTCAGTGAGTGGATGCTAAGACAGCAAAATGAAGGAGAAAGCAGCTAATGGAGACTCCAAGTTAGTGCAAAGTGAGTGAGTGCTGAGAAAACAAGCCAAGTGCACAAGCTACTTCCTGTGTATATGCATGAGATATGTGTGTGTCCCTACATGCACAGTGACCTGGCAGAAGCAAACAAATTATGGGTATCCCGGAGCTCCAAAGTGAAATGCTGAAGGGTTGAAGTGGTGTTTATGTTGAGAATAAGCCTTATACAAGCACACATATTATTTTGCCCTTCAGCCCCTTGAGCCTGCTCTGGCTGATCTGGTTGTAATCTTAAATCAACTTTCCTGTCTATCCCTAACCATCTTTCAACAACACACCTAATAAGAGTCTATCTACCTCTGCCATAAAAAATATTTCAGGATTCTACTTCTTTCTACTTTTCAAGAACAGAATTCTAAAGGCCCATGACACTGACAGAAACTATTTTGCCCCATCCCTGTATTAAATGCGACAGCCCTGACTCTTTAAATGGTGACCTCCTCGGTCTAGAATCTCCCAGAAGAGGAAACATCCTTTCCCCATTTACCCTGTCAAGACCCTTCAGGATTTTATGTTTCAATCAAATCACCTCTTTATGTTCTAATCTCCAATGATTTAAACCTAACAATCTTTTCTTGTAAGGCAATCCACTCATTCCTGGCATTACTCCAGAAAAACTTCCTTGAACAGCTTCAAACACATTTACATCCTTCCTCAAATAAGAAGACCCATACTATATACAGAACTCCAGATGCAGTCTCACCAGAGTCCTGCATAACTGAAGCATAGCCTCCATACTTTTCTATTCAATTTCCCTTACGATTAATAGCATTGTAATAGTTTTCTGATTCATTGTTCCTGCACACTAACTGTCTCTGATTCATGCACAAGAACAATTAGATTCCTCTGTATCTCTGAGCTCTGCAATCTTTCATCATTTAGAAAATGCGCTTCTTTTTAATTCTTCCTACCAAATGGACAATTTCACATTTTCCTACATTACATTCCATTTGCCACAACTTTGCCCACTTACTCAACATATCGCTATCTTCTCCTAACCTCCTTGTGTCCTCTTCACAACTTATTTTCCTTACTAACCATCTAACTTGACCAAACCTGGCAACCAGAACTTCTGTCCCTTTATCCAACAAAGAACTCGGTAGCTCATCGTTTGTTACATCATGTCAACTCAAAAAATATCCATTTATAGTTACTCTTACTTCCTTTAAGCCAGCTAATCTCTTATCCACACCAATATACTACCACCTACAGAAAGAGCTTTTATTTTCTCTAATAACCTTTGATGTGGCATCTTATCAAATGCCTTTTGGAAATCAAAGTAAAGTACATCCATTGTCTCCATTTAATCCATAACATATCATCCCTCCTTAAAGAACTCTAACTGATTGGTCAAACATGATTTCCCTTTCACAAAAATATTTTGACTCTGTCTGATTGTCTTGAACTTTATCCAAGTGCCCTGCTATAGCTTATTTAATAATAGCTTCTAACGTTTTATTTCTGACAGATGTTAAGCTAACTGCCTTCTGTCTCCCTCACAATTTAAATCAAGGAGGTACATTTGCTATCTTCCAATCCAATGGGACTGTCCCCAAATCAAGGAGGTTTCGGGAAATTAGAACCAATATATCAATAATCTCATTAACTACTTCTGAACCAGGAGGGGACATGAGGAGTCGTTGGCAGGTAGGATCAAGGAAAACCCTAAAGCTTTCTGTAAGTATATCAGGAGTAAAAGAATGACTAGAGAAAGATTAGTGCCAGTCAAGGATAGTAGTGAGAAGTTGTGTGTGGAGTCTGAGGAGATAGGAGAGGGTGTAAATAAATATTTTTCATCAGTATTCACACTGGAAAAAGAGAATGGTGAAAAGGAGAATACTGAGATACAGGCTAATAGACAAGATAGGATTGAGGTTCACAAGGAGGAGGTGTTAGCAATTCTGGAAAGTGTGAAAATAGATAAGTCCCCTGGGCCGGATGGAAATTTTCCTAAGATTCTCTGAGAAGCCAGGGAAGAAATTGCAGAGCCTTTGGCTTTGATCTTTATGTCGTCATTGTCTACAGGAATAGTACCAGAAGACTGGGGGATAGCAAAAGCTATTCCCTTGTTCAAGAAGGGGAGTAGAGACAACTCTGGTAATTATAGACCAGTGAGCCTTACTTCAGTTGTGGGTAAATTGTTAGAAAAGATTATACGAGATAGGATTTATAATAATCTGGAGAGAAATAAGTTGATTAGGATAGTCAATGTGGTTTTGTGAAGGGTAGGTAGTGCCTCACAAACCTTGTTGAATTCTTTGAGATGAGGTGGATGAGGGTAGAGCAGTTGATGTGGTGTATATGGATTTAAGTAAGGCATTTGATAAGGTTCCCAATGGTAGGCTATTGCACAAAATACAGAGGCATGGGATTGAAGGTGATTTAGCAGTTTGGATCAGAAATTGGCTAGCTGAAAGAAGACAGAGGGTGGTGGTTGATGGGAAATGTTCATCCTGGAGTTCACTTACTAGTGGTGTACTGCAGGGATCTGTTTTGGGGCCACTGCTGTTTGTCATTTTTATAAATGATCTAGATGAGGACGTAAAAGGATGGGTTAGTAAATTTGCGGATGACACTAAGGTCGATGGAGTGCTGAAGGATGTTGTAATTTACAAAGGGACATAGATAAGCTGCAGAGCTGGGCTGAGAGGTGGCAAATGGAGTTTGATGTGGAAAAGTATAATGTGATTCACTTTGGAAGAAGCAACAGGAATCAAGAGTACTGGGCTAATAGTAAGATTCTTGGTAGTGTAGATGAACAGAGAGATCTCGGTGTCCATATTACATAGGTGCTTGAAAGTTGCCACCCAGGTTGATAGGGTTGTTAGGAAGGCATATGGTGTATTAGCTTTTATTGGTAGAGGGATTGAGTTTCAGAGCCATGAGGTCATGCTGCAGCTGTACGAAATTCTGGTCCAGCTGCACTTGGAGTATTGCATGCAGTTCAGGTCACCGCATTGTAGGAATGATATGGAAGCTTTGGAAAGGGTTCAGAGGAGATTTACTAAGATGTTGCCTGTTATGGATGGAATGTCTTATGAGGAAAGGCTGAAGGACTTGAGGCTGTTTTTGTTAGAGGGAAAAAGGTTGAGAGATGACTTAATTGAGACATATAAGATAATTAGAGGGTGAGATAGGATGGACAGTGAGAGCCTTTTACCTCAAAAGGTGATGCCTAGCATGAGAGGACATAGCTTTAAATTGAGGAGTGATAGATATAGGACAGATGTCAGAGGTAGTTTCTTTACTTTCAGAGAGTAGTAGGGGCATGGAATGCACTGTCTGCAACAGTAGTAGACTCGCCAGCTTTAAGGGCATTTAAATTGTCATTGGATAGACATATGGATGAAAATGGAATAGTGTAGGATGGATAGGCTTTAGCTTGGTTTCACAGGTCAGCGCAACATCGAGGACCGAAGGACCTGTACTGCGTTGTACTGTTCAATATCCTATGTTCTTTTAAGACCAAAAGATGAAAAACATCAGAGCCTGAGTCTGTAGGTCCAACAATTTTCTCAGTATCATTTCTCTGGGTACTTGAGTTTTCTCCCTTCCTTTCATTTTCTGCTTTTTTGCTACTTCTGAAATAATAGTTCTATCCTATACAGTGAAAACAGATTAAACATATATATTAGTCCATAACACATAAGAGCAAAGTTAGACCATTCAGCCAATTGAATCCGCTCTGGTATTTGATCATGATTGATATATTTCTCAATCCCTTTCTCCTGCCTTTTCCCCATAACCCTTTGATCCCTTTACCAATCAAGAACCTATCTATTTCTACCTTAGAGACACTCAATGACTTGGCCCCACAGCACTCTGCAGCAATGAATTCACCCTGGCTGAAGAAATTCCTCCTCATCTCAGTTTTAAAAGGTCATTCCTTCACTCTGAGGCTGTGTCCTTGCATCTGAATCTCTCCTACCAGTGGAAACAGCCCCATGTCAACTCTCTCCAGGCCTCTCAGTATTCTGTAAGTTTCAATCAGATTTCCTCTTATCTCTCTAAACTCCATTGGGTACAAACCCAGAGTACTCAACCATTCCTCATTTGATAAGCCCTTCATCCTTCAGATCATTTTTGTGAACCTCCAATGCAGGCACATCATTCGTTAGATATAAGTCTGAAACTGCTCACAATATTCCAAATGTGGTGTGACCACAGTTTTATACAGCCTCAGCAGGACATTTATGTCCTGATATTCTAGCCCTCTTGAAATATATGCTAACAGTGCATCTGTCTTCCTAACTGCCAACTGAACCTGCATGTTAACTTTAAGAGAATCTTGAACTAGGACACTCAAATCCATTTGTGCTTCAGATTTCTGAAGATTGTCCCCATTCAGAAAAAAAGCCTACACCTTATTCTTTCAAAGTGCATAACCTCACACTTGACTACATTGAATACCATCGGCCAATTCTTTGCTAACTCTCCTAGCCTATCCAAGTCCTTCTGTCACCTCTCTGCTCCCTCAACACTACCTGTCCATCCACCTATCTTTGTGTCATCTGCGAACATAGCAACAATGCCCAAATTCCTTCATCCAGATTGTTAGTGTATAATGTGAATAGTTGTGGTCCCAACATGTATCCCTGTGGAACTCCACTAGTCAACAGCTGCCATTATGAAAAAGACCCTTATATCGCCACTCCCTACTTTCTGCCAGCCAGCCAATCCTCAATCCATGCCAGTACCTTGGCCCGAACACCATGGGCACTTATCTTATTAAGCAGCATCCTGTGTTGCACCTCATCAAAGGCCTTTTACAATTTATCTGCAATTTCCTTATTTTCTAATATTAATGCTCCAGATTCACTTTTTATAATATTAATGTTCACTTTGTTAAATTTATGTTTCAAATCATTTATAGAAACTCTTAGTATCTGTTCTTATATTTCTAACTTTTTTCTCACACTTCCCTTATTCCCTCTTATTAATTGTTTGAACATTCTTTGCTGATTTCTTGAATAAAAGCATCTAATCCTATCTTCTGACTTGTCACCTGTCTGCAAGATTCTGTGCTTTTTCTTTGAGGATGATACTTTCTTTAATATTTCTAATTTACCACAGATGATGGATCCATCCGTTGAAATTTTTCTTAACTGTTAGAATGTACCAACTCTTAATATTCTGAAATATCATCTTAAAGGTCTACCACTGCATATCTGTTGGCCTATTCTCTCCCCCAATTTACTAATTCACTTAGCCAGCTCTGTTTCCATCATAATTGCCCTTATTTAAATTTCGAAATGCAGTCTCATATGCATTCCCCCCCTCCCTAAAACTAATTGTAAAATTCCATCATATTATGAATGCTGCTACCTTGGGATGCCTTCACTCTGGGTGAAGGATAATTCATTGATCCTATTTGTGAAAGTACTATGGCTTTAAGAGGTGTATTTTGTCCTTTTATTGAGAAAAGTTGAGACGGTGGTGAAAAGCTGTCTGCTCCAAAGCCAACAAAGTAAACAGCTTGTCAGGCCTTGGGGTTTTTTTTAAAAGTTGGAGCAAAAGAAGCAGCCTAAATGGGTGGGGCTAAGCTCCCACAGAACCAGGTTTGTTTTCAGTTTTAGCCTTCAGTTGCTGCGTTTTGAAGTTGGATGTGGAAGCTCTTATTCCTCTCTCTCTGTTACAGCTGTACATTGGGGCTCTCTTCCTGTGGCTAGATTTGTCTCTGAGATAATCTATTTTACTGAATTTGCCTTTGCCAAAGGTGTATTTATGGGAATAGTATATTGGAATAGTATGTGTATAACATATATATAAAACACACATACTATTCCAATTTAATAGCATCCCATAAATACACCTTTGACAAAGGCAAATTCAGTAAAATAGATTATCTCAGAGATAAATCTACATATAATATAAAACTTTGTTAAGCATTTCAATAGAGTTAAACTTAAGCCAAATCTCTTCTTTTATTTTTTTCAGTATTTTAATTATCGTGTATGAATAAAGTGTGTTTTGTTTCAAGCCTGGTAGGTTTGACCAATCGAGTCGCATCCAGAATGCCACCCCTTACCTTTACCTTTAAAGTAAGAAAAGTTAGGGTCTACACTATCTTCTTAATATATTTTGAGGGGAATTGGTCTGGCCCACAACAAATCACATTACACAATACCAAGTCTAGAGTAGCCTGCTGCCTGATCACTTCCAGAACAAACTATTCTAAAAAACTACATTGAAAACTTTTCCTAAAGTGTTCAGTTAGGTTACCTTTGCATTTCTGTCTTTTCCGGTTGATATGTAGATTAAAATTGCTCATGGTTATTTTCATGCTTCTTGGTGACAAGCTCTCATTATTTATTCCTTTATGCCCCACCCTACTGTGTAGTTTGTTATGAGGCTAGAAAACCAGTCCTAAAATTAGCTTTTGTCTTTATCATTACTCATTTGTTAGAATACTGAATGGACTCACAAAGTCTTAACATTTGCCTGTGCCTGTGTGTTTATTTTTGCTGCTGTTTATGTATTATTTACTATCTATACTACTTAACTATGTGATCTGCCTGTATTGCTCGCAAGACAAAGCTTTTTACTGTGCCTCGGCACACATGACAATAAATTCAATTCAATTCATTTTTACCTAAATTGTTTCCACAACTTGATTCCCTGAGCTTAGGTCATAGAATTATAAAGAGTCATAGAGGGTACAGTACAGAAACAAACCCTTCCGTCCAATTTGCCCATTCTGACCTGATGTCATAAATTAATGTAGTTCCATTTTCCATCACTTGACCCATATCCCTCTAAACCCTTCTTATTCATATACCCATCCAGATGCTTTTAAATGTTGCAATTGTATCAGCCTACACCACTTCCTCTGGCAGCTCATTCCATACACACATTACCCTCTGTCCCTTAGGTCCCTTTTAAATCTGTCCCCTCTCAACCTAAACCTATGCCCTCTAGTTCTGGACAGCCACCACCCCAGGGAAAAGACCTCATCTATTTACCCTGCCAATGTCCCACATAATTTGATAAACCTCTATAAGGTCACCCCTCAGCCTCCGACAATCCAGGGAAAACAGCTCCAGCCTATTCAGCCTGTCCCTATAACTGAAACTTTCCAACCCTAGCAACATCCTTGTAAATCTTTTCAGAACCCTTTCAAGTTTCACAGCATCCTTCCTATAGCAAGGAGACCAGAAATGCACACAATATTTCAAAAGTGGCCAAGCTAATGTTGTGTACAGCCACAACATGACCTCTCAACTCTGGTACTTGAGGCTCTGACCAATAAAGGAAAGCATATCAAACAACTTCTTCACTATCCTATCTACCTGCAACTCCACTATCAAGGAACTATGAACCTGCACTCTGAGGTCTCTTTGTTCAGCAACACTCCCCAGGAACTTGCCATTAAGTGTATAAGTCCTGCCCTGATTTGCCTTCCCAGCACTTTGCATTTATCTAAATTCAACTCCATCTGCCACTCCTCGGCCCATTGGCCCATCTGATCATGGTTCCGTTGTACTTTGAGGTAACCTTCTTCGCTGTCCACTACATTTCTCCATTGTGCTACTATCATCATAAACTAACAGAGCCATTCCTCCACTTTTTCTTAGTTTCCTGTAATTTCTAAATGTCCTTGACACCTCTGCTCACTTCATGTTTCAGATCCCAATCCATGTTATCCTACTGCCACCTTTAATGATTACCACACTATATTCATTTTGATTTGCACTCTCAATTAATCCATTTTATTTTGCATGGTATGTGCATTCAGATGCAGGGCCTTTAGTTTTATTCCTTTCTTCTTTTTGTAAACTCTAGTTTTGTCTTCTGTTGGTTACCTGCTCAATGCGTATTCTCTATCTCTTCCTGTCATGGTTTATTTAGCTGTTCACATATTGATACCTTTCTGTTTGGCATTGACTCAACTCTTTGATTGACCACATCTGCCTAAATTTGATCCCTTATCCCCACTTTTCAAAATTCTCTCTTTTCCCCTAATTAAGTGGTTGGCAAGAAGACCAGTCACAGCATCGCTAACATGGAGACTGTCCCTTTGGTATAAATTCCATTGTCTCTTACGCTGCTACCAGTGCCCCATAACCTGGAATCCAACTCTCCTACACTGATGCTATAGTGAAGCTTGTGTTTGCCATACTAACCTGCAAGCTTTAACTAGTCTACAGAAATTCACCACATTGGTTTCAAATTGAGCATAAAACATCAATTAAAATAAACCCAGCATGGACCAACTAAGCAGGGACCTGTAAAAATAAGTGAATTGGGTGGCATTCACCAAGTTACTAGATTAATTATTGTGTCTATTTGCTACATTTAAATGCCATCATACTTACTGATAATAGTGATAAGGTATAATTGGGGATTGAATGTTTACATTGAGCAGATATGTTGATGAACTAAACATGAGATTCCCCTATGGCTGTCACACTACCTTAAGTGCAAAGTAGTAACACTTCCATCTGTCTGACAGATGCAATGTTGACCCTTCTGAATTGTTCAAGCTCAACTTAATGTACTGTAAGTGTTTTAACTTGGCTCCATAAACAACCTTCGTGCCTGGATGAGAAATATTGCCGGAGTATGGTTGCAGATGGAAATATGTAAGAAAAATAATAAATTCAAAGTATGTGAAAAGATTTGTAGCTCGGATGCTCGTTGTTGTGGTTCTGTTCACCGAGCTGGGAATTTGTGTTGCTGACATTTCGTCCCCTGTCTAGGTGACATCCTCAGTGCTTGGGAGCCTCCTGTGAAGTGCTTCTGTGATCTTTCCTCCGGCATTTATAATGGTTTGTCTCTGCCGCTTCCGGTTGTCAGTTCCAGCTGTCCGCTGCAGTGGTCGGTATATTGGGTCCAGGTCGATGTGCTTATTGATTGAATCTGTGGATGAGTGCCATGCCTCTAGGAATCCCCTGGCTGTTCTCTGTTTGGCTTGTCCTATAATAGTAGTGGTGTTCCAGTCGAATTCATGTTGCTTGTCATCTGCATGTGTGGCTACTAAGGATAGCTGGTCGTGTCGTTTTGTGGTCGAAACGACACGACCATCTATTCTTAGTAGCCACACACGCAGATGACAAGCAACATGAATTCGACTGGGACAACACTACTATTATAGGACAAGCCAAACAGAGAACAGCCAGGGAATTCCTAGAGGCATGGCACTCATCCACAGATTCAATCAATAAGCACATCGACCTGGACCCAATATACCGACCACTGCAAAGGACAGCTGGAACTGACAACCGGAAGCGGCAGAGACAAACCAATATAAATGCCGGAGGAAAGATCACAGAAGCGCTTCACAGGAGGCTCCCAAGCACTGAGGATGTCACCTAGACAGGGGATGAAATGTCTGCAACACAAATTCCCAGCTCGGCGAACAGAACCACAACAAAAATAATAAATACTTGCCAATCTCTCTTAGTAACCTAAGTTATGAAGTTAGTGGAAATCCTATAGAAAGCTGGACAACTAGTCATTCTGCTTTGCAGAGCCCCTGCAGAAAATTCCATAATAGGCTTAATATTTTCATTAAAATAGAGAGCAATGTTTTATTACTACAGAGCATATTTTCACTTCATTTGCTACAAAACAATAAATATATTTGCTCAAACAGAAAGTAATAAACAGTATTTTAGTTCTAAAAGTGTAAAACATTTATCTGTGACTCAAATTTTCAGAGAACTCCAATGTTCAAACATATTTACACAGCGTGCAAATTGATACATTCATTTATAAGGAATCTCACACCAAATATGCAGAAGTAATATTCAGACATTGGGTTCTTCCTAGTAGAGTCATTAAAGGACCATATGGTTCAAATACAAATTAAAAGCGACATTGTAATTGAGAGATAAGTGTAGAATTTAAATTGCATAAGAAATATTGCAATCAAAGAACAATAGTTTGCTGATTACTGCCAATAGCATTTAATAATTATTAATAGAAATTATAACAAAAGAAGTTGTTCAGTATGCCATCTTCCTAAGTAGATAGTTGCTTATTGCTGGAATTAGGATGAAAGAATGAAAGAAAATGTGTTGTTGAGACATCTAGACTACTGCATGCTTATCTAAACATCTGTATAAAAGATGTGTACTTCATAAATAAATAAGTAGTTTCTGTTTCTGACCAGTACTGCATGAAGTTTACATTATGTAAGTACAGGTTTTATAAATTGATACTTCAAACAACAGTAGTTATGTTCCAATAATGTGCATATGTGGCTCAGTAGGTAACTGCATAGTAATTATGTTACAAATGAGTTCTTATCACTTTCACTAATGTAAAATATTTATTATGCCTTGCTGGTCTCTTTCATATATATCACCTGAATATCACTTTTCTTAAGATCCTGTGTTCTTGTAAAATTACTGTTGCAGTCATTTGGAAATGATGTGAGTTGTTGCACAATGAGATAATGGAGATGTCCAGCTGCATTAAACCTACTGAAAAATGCATTAACAGAAATTTTGGAAGATGCAGTGTGTCTGTCTTTACAATAAAATATTACTAAAACTTTAATTTATAAGTGACTTAATTAAATGAAATAAAATTTAAAAATTCATTCTTTGATCCATTACCATTTTGTTACAATAAAAATAGAACCTTCCTTTTAAAAACTGATCAAGTATCAGTCAATATCTAAGTTGATTGAATCTCTTCTAGTCATTAACATAATGATAGAGCATTAATTGAAGCTGTCATAAAGATTTCTATTTTGAATGTATTCAGTGATATATCTGTTTGTTTACCCTAAACCTGTTGGGTAAACGTTATCAGGATATTATTGAGTAGCACAGAGCTACTTTTCTGTGAGCTTTCATATTTGTCTCCTTTCAATAATTTCACAAATGCTGCTGGCAAGAATATTCTTATCTTTAATCCAATATTGCTTTCCTGATGTTTGTTTCTTCACCAGTATGTTCAGCCATGTTCCATTAAGATAAATCAAGTCCTCTGGGATGAAACGATTTCTGTCAAGAAAAACACATTTGAACCAAAAACAAATTACTTCATTTGGACACAGTTTATGGTCAAAACCCAGTTCTCCTGTCTGCATGATCATTCCAAAGGCAATAGCATACTTCTGAAGGATAAAGGGAGTGTTTTCTATGAATATAGAGTCTGCTCAAGAACATGGAGGGACATTGAGTCAAAAGCTGCAACATTCTGTCACTACAGTGATGTTCCTGTATATAAGCAAATATTTAACATTTCAAGACATCTGAAATAATTCTTCACCAAAGATTGAACATCTTTATCAAATTGTTGTTTCAAATAATCTCAAACATAATTGCAGACAATTAAACATCTTTTTGACTAAGACTGATTGAACTAGTATAAGATTATTGGATTGTCAACGGTAGATTGTTTAAAATTGGTTTAAAAAAAGTTCCTTTGAAAAGTGATGTTGCAGCTTTACTCTTCTATATTTATGTCAGGCAGGGGATGATTTAGCTCATTGCTTTAATAGTTGACCCTGGATATAAACTAAAAGTAAAATACAAAATAGCCATCCCATTTCTGCCACAGTGAATGCCAACATATGTTCTTAGTGTTGTTTCTAACATGACTTGACATCTGAATTCACTTCAATTATTGGTAAATTGATTTTGTTTTTGTTAGAAGGAAAAGGTTTTGCTAAGGAAAAGCATAGATTCTTTGCATTTATCTACAAGACAACCGGGATAATTTGAACTGGCTTAATATTCCTGAAATGTTTTCAGAGGATACTGTCTGCAAATATTTCCTTTGCAAAGCTCTTGTTGATATTTGTATCTTATTACTTTTCTTATATAAGATTGACTGATAGATTCTAACAAAAAAAATCAGATTTCAGTATATTTTATTGAACAAAATTGAATATTGGAGACACTAGTTCAATCGTTTTCATCACAGTGGAAACAATAAAGATCCAACAGACTTCAATTCAGACATGTATCAAACAACAGCATGCATTGTGAATTGAGGAAACAGGTAATTAAAGGGAAATTGTAAGATATTACCTTCAAGACTCTATTAGTTGATAAATTTACTTTGTTTTCACTTCATATGTTTTTAGCTAAGGGATCTTTAACAGAAGAAAATTACTGTAGGTGTACTGGATTCCTGAACCCAAAAGCAATACTGTAGCAATCTGTTTGTTTTATTTTGTCAGTATGACAATAAAAAGTCTGTGGTGTCGAATGGATTTACTATACGTGTGAGGTAACATTGCCTATGTGGCTTTAAGTGAAGGGCACACAGAAATGTGATATTTGTTTATTTTTATATTGATTAATGTAAGAAATTATTAAAGATCCTTTTGCATTCTTTTTTCTAAGTAATATATCTATTTTTACTTCATAGCACTGCTTATAGATTTTTATTAACCATAAGTCTCATTGTTGACAAAATAAGAATAGAAGATGCTCCATCATTTGAAGGATAGGTGCCAGTACATAATTTACTTAGGCTTTGCATTCTCTTGTGTAGCTGGAGACTTTCTACTAATAATCACCTCCACTACATAGGCAGAGGTAACACTTGCTTTGCCAGCTGACATTACCAAGATAGCTAATAATGATTTTTGACATTCCACGTAAATTACAGGGCTCTCTCTTCCCCTTTCTCCAGAAAATAGAAGACATTATTACAAACCAGAAAAAGAAATAATCAAATTTCTGGAAAGATTTTACAGTTTTGGAGGCTTCCAGTGAACGATGGGTGCTCTTATGGAGATGGACGATGAAAAGCAAAATAATATCTCCCAACTCTGATTGTTCAAATATATTCTACAACACAGAAAGCTCCAAACAGGCTGGAGCAGGCATGGGGCAGGAAGGTTAAGTACAGAAGAAGGCACAATACTTCAGATTGGCAGCAGACTGCAGCAAGAATAATCTAATCAAAACTAAATTCAATTATCTATTCCCAAGGCAGACTCCCGAGGCTACTGCACTGAATACTAGGATAGCTCCTCCTAGACATCTTTTCCAGTCAAAGTCGCTTGATGAATGCAGATGAAATTTGAAATATGAAAATCTAAAATAATTTATGAAAGTTGTCAGAAATTTGGACTGCTGGTGGTATAATTTCCTCAGAGACAAGGCAGTCTGGCTCATTGCTTCCAGTTTTAAAGCAGGCCTTGGTCTTCCAGTAGATGGATCAAACCTTCTAAAATGCTGTTTCAGACAAATTACAGCTCATTACAAACAGCCTTACACCATGCCATTATGTCACAGGAAATCTTTTTTCATTTGCACAAATTTGCCTGGAATTTTTTTTATTTATTTGAGTATCCATTATCGGATGTAAAATTGAATTACTAACAATTATTTTCTGAGAGGCGGATGTTTGTGTACACTCAGTAAGTGGGCACTATGTGAGTGTAACATATTGCACTGTTCATTTTAAGCAATTGTACTGGGATTAAACACATACACTATATAAACATTTTAAAGAATCGCGGTGTGAGTAATATCAATCAATTGAGATAAAATTAAAAATTATTTTATTAGAAGGCATATTTACTGCTGTGAAAGGTTAAAGTACAAATAAATAATGGCTGTGTATTACATTATGTGAATGATAAATGAAATAATACTAAATATCTATAATGTCTTTGCGCAGTAAGTTTATATGTACAGCACTAACATTTTGCAACAAGATAACAATAACTGGATGTGTATGTATATCTATATATTTATATATACACACAAGAGAATATCATTTAATTGTTGTTTGCATTCTGGAGTTAACATAATGCTGAACACAATGAACACTGGATATAGCTTATATTTAATGCTAATGAGAAGAATGCTGGTCCCAACTACATGGCCTCTCCAAGTGGGGGTTCAAATATACAAATAGGATGGTTTTGTATCTTCTCAGCAACCCACTACTGCAGGAAACTGTGTAATAGCACTTAAATAAATAGAAGCGCTGGGTAAGAGATTATTGCTTGTATTATGCTATTGTAGACATAGTTGCCCCATGGTCTGACATAACTGCATGAATGTGGGACAAGACAAATGCAATGTATGGCTGTGGGATAGTATTGAAGCATGACCCCATATCTGGAGGGTTGAAAGTTATGGATCTATTGATTGCTCCTGGAGTTTTGAAGTGTGTCTGCCAAGGTCTGCCTGCTGGTAGCTGGCTGGTCTGTCTGTCTGCCTGTTGGGCAACAAAGTATTTCAATGGAACCACAGGCAGCTTTTCTTCAAACATCCATGAAGTTGCGCTTTCTTTTATGATAACCGACCACAGAAAAAAAAGTGGCCCCATCAGGAAAGAAGAAAAGAGTGATAGAAAGAATCTGCCTTGAAAAGCTTAAATAACCTTCTTCAACATTTAGATTAGAAATTGTACTTTTTATAAATGTGATGTTAGAAGCGCATTCTAACAGTTAATACATTCTAAACCTTTATTATAAAGCCCACACAAATATTGTGTTTTTTCACTTGATTCTAAAAAAGACCCCGAAAGTATGAATAAGAGTCTCACAAAGAAATAGTGATGAGTCTAAAGCAGTTTGTTTCAACAAGAGTTTTTGTGCCTTTTTTCCTCAAGTGATGTCACAGCATAATTGAAAAGGAGCTTAATCCTAAGTCAAAGCATTATTTCATTCCTTGCCTACAATAAAAAAGGATAAAACTATTTTAAATTCAGTATTAAAAGAATTCACTTTATTTGTTTTAAAAGTTTGCTGCACAAAGGCCTTTCATTAACGTGAACCTGGATATCACAAGAACTTAATTAAAAGAAAGAATCTTTAAGACTCAAATGCATATCTGAAATCCATAAGGAAGTGTTTTTAGTATCATATTTATTTATTCTTGGTGGATAACAGTTTCCATGATGTTGAAATAGATTGCATTTGTTGAAACAAATCCCTTAATGTTGAAAAGAGGAATTCATAGTTGTTTTAAAAAGAAATATGAAGGCACTGTGAAGCAAGTGGAAGGGGTGAGGGGTTTGGGAAGGGAGTTAGTCTGCATGATTCCTGTGGAGGAAATCACTGGCACAATGGACTTGACTTGTTTCAGAGCTGTAAATTCTATGACTGAAAAGTAAATTTGCATTGAAGAATCATGATATATTTTTATTGTAATTCTATAATGTTAAATAATTCTACTGTACAATATTTGGAATTAGCCTTCTGCAGATCATATTGTTGCAGATATGCAAAGATGAACATAGTACTTTTTAAGAGTGAAAATATATAAGATTATTGTTTTTCTTTTTTTTCAGTTTTGTTTCAGTGACCAGCTTATTGCATCTATTTAAGATTTAAGAAATGCTTAGAGCATCTGTTTAACAGTGAGTGGAATTCTGTAATACTTTCTGTCAGCTGATTAAACATTAGTTGATTTTGTATAGTGAGACCCATAGTGCATTCTGGACTGGGTATAACATATGCACTTGCTAGATGTGATTTTGGTGGGGGCTTACTACATGAAAAATAGGGCAGGTGCCATTTTCAGACATACTTTGAGCCCATTCCTGTTGCATGGAGGATGGATGTGTGTTGGAATTGGCAACTCACCCAGCATATGTAGATAAAAGCTCTCAAATGACCCCAATAATATATTTATGCCCAAAAATGCTGCTGTGGGCAGTTGAATGGAGAGTGGGCAGTGCATTTTAAACACTTACATAATGGAAGGAAGAGGTAGCATCTCTTGAAGGACAGCTCTGCATGCAACAGGGGTGCTCAGAGATGCCCCCACCATTTCTTCCACAGCCCCCTCCAGCTGGAACCTGGCCCTTCAGCTGCCTCTCTCCCTTTCCTGGGCTCTAGCATATTTTCTCACCGTGAAAGCCTGAGACTTACCATTCTGTGACAACCAAGCTCCTCCTTGGGCCTCTTCCTATATGACTGGCAGTACCCACGACTGAATTCTGGCACTCCTGGGAGTGAAGGAGCTCTTAGCAATCAGACTATTGATTGGAAGGGGAGGTCCCATAAATTTAGCTTATCCGCAAACCATCAAAATTGCAGCTCAGGGTTCCAATGAGTGAGTCAGCTTCCAGACAATGTCTCTTCTAGGTGGGCGAGCTCTCTGTATCCTCCCAGAACCCAAATAAATTTATTTTCAATGTTAATGAACTATATTGCCTTCTCTCGGTCTGATCTCTTTTCTGTTTGCATGGAAGCAAAACATGAGAAAGCTGAAATAAAAAAGTACACAATACTCAGTATATCTTGCCAAATCTGTGGAGAAACAAAAGCTTTTTTTAGAATCAATTACTGTTAATCATAACCGTGCAAGGTCATCGACTTGAAACATCCACTCGGTTTGTCTCTCCTGCACAGATGCTGCAAGTTCTGCTTAGTATTTCCAGTACTTTCAGTTTTTATTTCTTATGCTCTGTGTTTAAACTCTTCAGTTTCATTTTGGTTAAAAATCATGCCATGTGACCATTATTAAATATTTGCTGTATGTTAGAACATAATTTAATTCAATACCTGACAAAATTTTAATGAAGAAAACCAATTAATGACTATCCCATTTCTTAAACGGTAAGTAAAATCTGAACTACTAATTACACCATTTGGTGTAATCTTTGCTGCAGGGTTTGGTGCCATTAAAACAGTAGATGGTCTGCAGACGAGATTCAAACTATACTAAATAATGCGATTGTGTTGAGAATGCATTAAAGAAAGCACAAAAAGACCAAGTTTGAATTATGATTGTTCTGTGAACCTGCAGAAATCTCAGTTATTTATATGCTTCACTTTTCTGTTTCAATTATAATTAGCTTCTAAACATTTAAAACATAAATCTGGTGATAAATTAGGCACTTGCTCCACATTGAAGAATTTAGAAATCTGGAAAACATAATCCCAGCAATATAATTCTGGTTAAATAAGTAACAGAGAATCTTGGCAATGCACTTACATGATTAAGGTAGTGCTGGGTTCTGCAATCTTTTTGCCTAAATGGGCTACTCCGAACTTCACAGGCACAACCATTTAAAGTCATAATCCCATTCATTTGGTTATTTCACAAGTTGGAGATACCAATAGACCTTAATGTTCTGATTAAGACATAGCTAGTAATGTGTCAATATGTTGAATGCAAGTGAATATTTGAAAAATTCTGATAAAATGTTCAATTTTTCCCTTTAATTCTATTAGCTGGAAGATTCTTTGTCCCATTTATATTTTGCAGCTTTCAGGAAAAAAAAACAAGTGATGTTATATGAGTGTTTAACAGATAGGCATGCTCTGTTTACAAGTTCACTATGGACTCAGCTGTTGCTGTATGTTTTGGATAGATTTGACTCTAATGTTGTCCTTTTCAGTAATATTTTAACCACTGAGTGGTATTTTATGTTATAAGGTAACTAATTTTGACAGAAATAAGTAACAAAGTCAATATGTGTTCTGTTCAAGAAAGCTACAATCAGATTTTGTTTAGTTTTGTGAATAATGTGGATCAAGGTTGCTGTTATAGTCTATTAAACTAATATATAGCTACTAATTGAATATTATAGCTAGTAGCTACTGATGAAGCTTTTTATGCCTCCATGTACTTGGGTTAACAACATCAGTATGTAATATGCTGGATAAGCCTTGTTGAAATGTAATTCAGTTTTCACATAACACTTTATCAGGATTGTTTTATATTCTAAACATTTGGTCGAAAATAGCACTGCAGGATATTTCCTAACTGGTTTGTCACAAATTCTTTTTTAAGACCTTTGAAGAATAATCACTACGCTTTCACAAAAAATAGCAACTACACTGTATAATTAAAATATTCAGTAAGGAGTGAAGTACTAATTCAACAGCACTTTCCCACTAGTTTTCGGACCCTAACATTAGGAACAAATGGGAGTCCTAAGCCCACACTTGCTGGCATTGAGACTGCAGAACAACCTTCCTTGAGGCAGCTGCCTAATTGACCTCCTTTGTGCAGGTTGAGCAGGATCTCAATGCTGCCAGCCCAATTAAAGAGACTGGGTAGATCTACGGGGAGGAGGTGACACCAGAGAGGCAGTATAAAATAAAATGAATAATCCTGATGCATGTAGTCATTAAGTTTCTTGGAATTGATGTGGTACACCTCCTGATGGAAGACCAACTCTATTGAGCTGGTGTCTTATACATCTAGCAATGTTCCGAACCAAGCAAAATTTCTGGCATGTCCACAAAGTTGACTCTAACTGGGTTTTAACTTTGTAACTGGCTCCCCACCTTTGTGGTGCAAGTTGTCAATCTACTTCCCAAGTCATGCCTGGGAAACTTCCCCAGTAGTAGGAATGTGCAAAGGATCTGTCCTTCAAGGTAACACTCCCATTTTCCCACCCTGTCCTCCCCCACTTCCAAGCTTGCCAGTACCAGGCTGCAAACCTTCATCAGTTATGACAGTCTTAATCCAAAATGATTATATTATTTTGGACTTCACAGTTAGTTTGAAGAATAGACACTTACTGCCAACCTCAAAGAAAGCTGCCCACAAAGAATAAGTGATCTTGGTGACACAGAGTGTAAGTAGCCTCTCAGAGATACCAAAAATATCATATTGCAGTTTTCTCACAATAGACAAAACAGGAGGGAAGATGTAGCAATTATCTTTCACTTCTGGTTACATTTTGCAGAAAATGAAATAAATGATTGGAACATATATCTGGAATTATATAGAAATTGAAATATCAAAACTCAACTTAAAAAGATTTAAAACGGTGTCAATTAAAATAATAATTGAGAAATTTGACATTCCACAATTCTGTGACTAACTTTTCATGGCCAAGGGATTCCTTCAGCAATAACCAGAGACCCAGGTTCAATTCCCGTCTCAGGCAACTGACTGTGTGGAGTTTGCACGCTCTCCCCGTGTCTGCGTGGGTTTCTTCCGGGTGCTCCGGTTTCCTCCCACAGTCCAAAGATGTGCAGGTCAGGTGAATTGGCCATGCTAAATTGCCTGTAGTGTTAGGTAAGGGGTAAATGTTGGGGTATGGGTGGGTTGCGCTTCGGCGGGTCGGTGTGGACTTGTTGGGCCGAAGGGCCTGTTTCCACACTGTAATGTAATGTAATCTAATCTAATCTAATTATGAATTTACTACGCTATTAGAAATGCAGTCGTATTTTGTCTAAAAATGTAACATTTTTCAAGAGTTTTTACAACAGGACTAACAGCATTAAAGAACAGTTAAAGCCAGTTTACTGATTTCCATTTGACTGCAGTCTTTGGAGATTTCAGCAGTGTACTCTATAGGAAAGCATAGCATCACTGACAGCAACCACTCAACACTACAATGAACTGTGCATGTGGGGCTCCAGAAGTTGCTTCCAGTTTCAGACACAAATGCTGACAGCCCACTGTAATTTTACTAAAATCTCGGCCTAAGGTTTAAAGTTAAATACAAAGAATGTAAAATGTTTCATTTTTGAGGTATAAAACTTCAATCACAATGTAAATAATTCTGACTTTGTTTTTGTTTCTGACTGACAATGAAGTAGGAACAACACAGAATTTTTCGTAAGGAAATTAAAAATGTTAAATTTCACATCCGTGCATGAACAATAGAAGAAATAGATTGATGAACAAGTTTTTTTTCATGTCACGTGTTTTGATGTTCTTAGCAAGCACATGTTTTGAGAAACTGGTATATATTTGAAATATTCAATTTTGGGAGGATCATAAGGGAATATATTTCTGATTCTTTGTAGATGTTTAGACCTTAGACATGTGGTCACTCGATTATGGAAAATCACCAGGGGGTGCCTACTGGTTTACTCAAATCTTTCATACAGTGGGAATAGTAACATGTTGTAGGTTTTAACACCAATTTCACAATCACCGAGCTCAAATTCATATAGTTCATTCAGTTGGAAGGTTTTATTAGTTATTGAAATAGCCTTGGTGATATTTGGTTTTGACCTCAGTGAGTGTATTCAGAATAGTTTACTTCTTCAAAAACAGTAAAAATTGTTTTACTGTCCTTTTGAATCCCTTCTATCAAATTACAAGTTGAACACCTATATTGTCAAACAATGGAAATTTTGTGGTATTATCACTGGATTTGTCATTGAGACCCCGTGCTCCGAATCTCACTATGGCATATGGTAAACTATTAATTCCATTAATAAATTTACATTTAAAAGTTAGTCAAATGGTATCCACAAAACCATTGTCGAATGTTGGAAAACCACATCTGGTTCACAAAAATCTTCACCTGGTCTGGAGCCTGGTTCCACATCAATATGATTGAGTAAATGCCCTCTGAATTGGCCTACTAGTCCCCTCAGTTATATTTAACTGCCACAAAATCTGATAAAAGTAATTGAACTGTACAGACCACCTGGAATAAGATTAGATTAGATTCTCTCCAGTACGAAAACAGGCCCTTTGGCCCAACGAGTCCACAGCGACTTTCTGCAGAATAACCCACCCAGACCCACTCTCCATATTTACTCCTGACTAATGCACCTTACAGTATGGGCAATTTAGTATGGCCAATTCATCTGACCTGCACGTCTTTAGATTGTGGGAGGAAACCAGAGCACTCAGAGGAAACCCACGCAGACACAGGGGGAATGTGCAAACTCCATACAGACAGTCCCCGGAGGTGGAAATTAAACCTGGGTCCCTGGCTCTGTGAGGCAGCAGTGCTAACCACTGAGCCACCGTGATGCCCCTACAAAAAAATCAAAGCACAGGAAATGACAATGGGTACAGATATGTCTGCTGACCTTATAAAATCTTCCTTACTAATATCTGGGAGCATGGTGCCAAAACTGGGAGAACTGTCTCACAGGCTAGTCAAGCATCAACCTGAGACAAACCACATAGACAATATCCCAGACACCATTACAATCCCCAGATATGCACCATCCCACTGGCAGGATAGGCCTACTAGAAATTGTGACACAATGGGACACAGTAGGACGTTTGAACTTCAGTAAGGCATTCGTTCGACAAGGTTCCCCATGGGAGACTGGTTAGCAAAGTTAGATCTCATGGAATAAAGGGAGAACTAGCCATTTGGATACAGAACTGGCTCAAAGGTAGAAGAGAGAGGGTGGAGGGTTGTTTTTCAGGCTGGAGGCCTGTGACCAGTGGAGTGCCACAAGGATCGGTGCTGTGTCCTCTACTTTTTGTCATTTACATAAATGATTTGGATGCGAGCATAAGAGGTACAGTTAATAAGTTTGCGTCACTGTTGGAATATTGCGAGCAATTCTGGTCTTCTTCCTATCAGAAAGATGTTGTGAAACTTGAAAGGGTTCAGAAAAGATTTACAAAGATGTTGCTAGGGTTGGAGGATTTGAGCTATGGAGAGAGGTTGAACAGGCTGAGGCTGTTTTCTCTGAAGCGTCAGAGGCTGAGGGGAGACTTTATATCGGTTTACAAAATTATGAGGGGCATGGATAGGGTAAATAGGCAAAGTCTTTTGGGTGAGAGGGGAAAGACATAAAAGAGATCTAAGGGGCAACTTTTTCACACAGAGGATGGTACATGTATGGAATGAGCTGCCAGAGGAAGTGGTGGAGGCTGGTACAATTGTGACTTTTAAAAGGCATTTGGATGGGTATATGAATAGGAAGGGTTTGGAGGAATATGGGCCGGGTGCTGGCAGTTGGGATTAGATTGGGTTGGGATATTTGGTCGGCATGGACAGGTTGGACCGAAGGATCTGTTTCCATGCTGTACACCTCTATGACTCTATAACTGGAAGAGACTCACCTGGAAATTCTCAATGCTAGTAAAAAAATTCCACCTACTTTCAATTTTTTAAATTCCTTCACTGAATGAGGCTGTCACTAACTAGGCCAACATTTATTGTCCATCCTTATTACCCCTTGGGGCAGTTAAGTGTTAACCACATTGATGACTTCTATCCTGAAAATTCCTTGCCAGGTGCTCCCTGATCAGAACCAGTCCAAAAATCTTTGAATTCAACAGTGTAGAAGATAATTGTAGACACATTTTTACAGCACTGAGTGCTTCACTCTGTAGTGTAAAAGTCCATATGACAGTGACTGTGGAAGGGTAAGAATGTAAGGTAGGGCACCAAGTGAATAGGGTACTAGGTAACTGGATAAGTGCTTAGGTTGGTGTATTGAATCAAGGTGGCTATCAGGTTGGGTCAGGAGTTTCAGGGCTAGTGGGAAGTGAGTGTCAAGTTAGGTTGGGGTGCATCAGATTGAAGGATGGCATTGGCTGGGTTGGATTATGGGGTTGGGTTGGTGTTGGGACTGTTGTGTCTCACAGTGGTGTGTTAGGGTGAGGAACTGTGTGAGGGAGGGGTTCAGAATGTCTTGGTGGGACTTTGGATCAACTGGTTACCCCATCAGGAGAGATGCTGGCTTAGGTGGAAGGGTGGGGTGAGAATGTCAGGTCCAGCAGAGTTAGATCAACTGGGTGGCAATCAGATCAGGGAGTAATGAATGTCAAGGACAGGAGATGTCAAGAGTTGTGAAGTTTAGAGCAGGAGATGTTAGTAGTGAGTTGAGATTCAGTTTGACAATTATCCAGCAGTTAGAGCACTTTTTAATTTCCTGGGTGAGTCAAATCCCTTGGAAATAATTGAGAAGGGGCATTGTCGAAGGGTTCCAGTTGCAGGGGAATTACCCATTAGAATTTTTATTTGCCCGGAGAATTCCCTCAGAGTCAGCTGGGTCAGAAGCTCTGCACGCTCCCACTATGTCACTCAGGTTTGTGCTTTTCTACTGACTATTTGGCCAGTGGAACAGTTGGGTCATTAAGTCTGGATCTCATGTCATCAGGTCAAACATGGGCAAATAAACCTCCTGCAGATTGACACATACTATCCCCATCAGCTGATGATACAATGTTTCCTTTACATTGAATAACACTCGAAGTTCGCACTGATGGTGACAAGTGCACAGAACTTACTTTGCATAAGAAACTTCAATGTCCACCATTGAGACTGGCTTGATAGTGCCACTGTGGACTGAACTGGTCCTAAAGGATATTGCAGCAAGAGAGAAATCCTCAGTGATTTTGGCCCCACTAATACACCTATAACAGATGCACCTGTCCATAATAAAATCAGTGAAGGTAATCACTATGCAGTCCTTGCAGAAGTCTTCACAATCAGGAAATCTAGAATCATGTTGTGTGGCACTATAACAGTGGGATTGATTTACAAGTGTGTGGGTATCCATGAGGTGTTGTGGGCAATCAACAACTGCAGAATTGTGTTCGAACACAATCTACAATCTCATGGGTGACAAGTCCTCATTAAATCCAAGTAGATCCCCGGCTAATGGTATAATGTAGAGTGCAGGAGGGCAGACCTAATGATGAGATGCTGAACTGTTGAAGTGACAACCTATGACAAGTTGTACATCAAACAGACGCAACACTCCAAGCTGTCTCTAGAGCAATGAACAGCTGGAGGAAAATCATATTGTACAAGTCCACCCACGTTCAGACCAAACTACACTCAGGAGTCCTTAATAAAAAGGAGCTGCAGTCAAGCAGGCCCAAGTGATGAGGTAGCTCATTGACGACAGCAACACGGTTTTTCTCTAAGGGGAGGAGAGGCACTTGCCATCTGGAATGCCTTCAGTGGGTCAGAGGGTGCCCAGTTAAGAGGTTTCCCTCACACACATCCCAAGTCCCATTACTCCAACTACTACCCCTTCTCCATACCTCCACTTCTCCAATATTTCCCAAATCCTCACATCGTACCTCCACCCTTCCCCTTCCTTTAGGCTGCACTAAATACCATTTCAGTGTTTTGTTCTGAGGTCCAAGATTCCATCAACAAAATATAAACCAGCATTAGCCTGTTAAACTGGCACAGCTTTTCAATAGTTAACTGAGGCTAATGCAAGATGGAAACATCAGTTTTTCAATCGATTCAGAACTATATAAATGAACTAAATCAGGAAAGGAGATGCTCTGATAGAATGAATGAATTCAATTTCTTATAAACAAGTACATCCTGCTTTCTGCTGTGACAATTATCCCATGGTCAAAGTTTTCTGAGTTTCTTAAGCTTCATATGTTCAAGATATTGGTACCACATAAATGTTTTATGTTTTGCCTTTGTCATATACTTGATACTATTGTTTTCCATTTTCATTTAAAAAAACTTAGAGCTACAAATTCATCTCAGGTAATTGCACAAAATAATATTTATTAGTTTATGCCCAAATTTTTACATCAAGTTTCTGTTTATACTGAAGTTGTGCATTGCGATATTAATTGCATCCAAATATAACAATGCTGTAAAATAATGGTATGTTTGCCTAAAATCCTTTAAATTATACTCATAATCATACCACAAAACATAGTCACCATGTTTTAATGTCAATTCCAGGTGAATACATGTTCCTGCCACGTGAAATAGTATTTTGACAAAAGTTTTTGAACTGTACTTTCTTGCCTGGTACAGTTCTCAGCAAGTATTTTTCCAATAATGTATCTCCAATTAAATAAAGCAGCTTTTCCTCGAACTTATTTTGGTCCATTTAATTACTTATTATAATCCAAACACAGTTTGTCGTCAGAAGTTTGTATTATTCCAAAAACGTTATTCCAATAAACATATCATTATTGAAAATCTATGAGCAGTGATTTTGATTGGAAACAAAAAGGACCATTTTAAAAATTATAGTGAACCTTAGCATTGTTAGTCCAAGAGGTGCAGTTTCATTGTGCATTCTAAATCTCATGGAAGTGTTGGTGTCAGTTTTATTTACTTTCACTCTAGTTGTCTGTTGCTCATTTCCTATTTCAGTCCTATCACTTCAATAGGTGTATGTTTGAAAAGAAAATAGTAATTCAAACAGAAAGAGTGCAATAAAGGTTTGCCAGACTGAATCCTAGGATGAGAGAATTGTACTATCAGGAGAGATTGATAAATTAAACCACTATTATCTGGAATAAAACAGAAAGTGCTGGGGAAACTCAGCTGGCTGGCAGCTTCTGTGATGTGAAACTGAGGCCTGAATCTTATGCTTTTTGTCTAAGTGCAAAATGTGATTATGGAATAGCTCTCACTGTGAAGCTGAACAGGTTTTTCCATTGTATCTTCCCAAAGTCATTGTATTAATTGGCATTTCAGCCCCACCATTGACCGGAGATCACTCACTGTAGATCCCAGAATTGACTGGTATCCCTGGCGGGAGCACCATAATTAAAGGTTGTTGTACACCTAGACAAGTATTGAGTTGCCCTTCACAGATCATGACACTTACCCTGCGTGTGGCAGACAGGGGAAAATCAACTTCTGGATTAGTGGTGCTGGAAGAGCACAGCAGTTCAGGCAGCCTCTGAGGAGCAGTAAAATCGACGTTTCGGGCAAAAGCCCTTCATCAGGAATAAAGACAGAGACCTGAAGCGTGGAGAGATAAGCTAGAGGAGGATGAGGCATTCTTCCTCCAGGCGTCTGGTGGTGAGGGAGCAGCGGTGAAGGAGGTCCAGGACCTTCATGTCCTCGGCATCCACTTTGTATGGTTTTGGAGATCCTGCTGAATGTGATGGTGCACAAGCAGGACTTCCTCTAACCCAAGAAGCAGTAATGAAGTCAACTACATGAGGACACACCACACCGTTGCAAGGTTACTGACCGGGTCAATACAAACTTAACCATCTGGAGGAATGGCCTGTAAAGTAGTAGGAAAGTCCTTCTCTACTTCAGAAGCACCATCTTCTCGCTGATATCCCACACTCACTTTATCACTGCTACTGGACCTACTCCCACCAAGGCAAATGCTCCACCACTCTGTCCATCACCTGTGATATTTTTCTCTTCTCTTTCACCAATTCCAATGCCTGGTGCCAATAATCCTGCATGCCTCATGTGCAGCCTATTCACTTGTTCAGAAAAGCTCTACACCTAGACCAACAGTAATAGATGGGTCCCCCACTTTCATCTCCTATAATACCTACCTCCCTGTCATTCCAGGAGCATAAGAAGCTCACAATGGGGCAGTAAGAGTCAAAGTGAATGATTGGCTTCCAGGGTCTTCTCAGCAGGGGATCCTGATTCCAACACCGACCCAAAACGAGCATGGACTGCTATTGAGATTGCCCTTGACTTATTGTGCCAGAAATCTCTGAGACAAAGCTATCCCCCTTGACTAATGGCGTGCTGATTTGCATGGCAACTTTCCAGGCTTTGTGTACCCACTGAATGGCAAAGCAAGACAATATGTCTGGCTGAGGTGGTTATACACTCAAAGGTAAGCCAAGGCCAGAATGTTAGGATCTGAATGAGTGTGTGCTGTGACAGTAAGTTAAGAGCCCGAAGAACCAACCTGGTCTGGTCAATGAGCTGGGTTTATGTCCCTGGAGTACACAATGTCCTTGCAGCAGCATTAAGTTAACAGTTACAGATGTGTTCCAAGGTGCATTAATGAAGTACAGAAGAGCATGTAAATGGTTTGGAGATGTGCCATGATGGTTCATAGAGACTGGCACATGTTGGATGCTAATGTCCATGGATGTGGGGATTAAAGAAAGTATATTAGTTTGCCTGAGCTACCACATAGTTTTGTTTAATTTGCTGCTTGCAATAATTTCAGATTTGTGATCATATTTTATTTAGTGATTACAAGAAATGCTGTAATAAGTATCTTTTTTGTTCATAGCTTTTTGTGACAAAAGCTATCATGACCAATATATCAATCATATCTACCAAAATAGATCAGTTACCAGTTTATACTAGAAGCCATATGAGTATCAAACATGTGCTGAAACGAAGAGGAAAAGTAAGGTTTAAACTGTGTTTTAATCAACTTAGCTGGAATGTCACATTAGAATTTATTCTGGTATAAATCAGAAAATGCTTTAAAGTTTTTTTGGAATCTGTAATTCTACCCAATACAGTACACACATTTCATACAGTACACACATGTGCACCCTATGAACGAAAAAATAAGCAAATCCTCACAAATAAATGCAACCAGAATACCGACACATTTTTTCATCATATTGAATTCATATTTTCATGACTCAGGTAGCAGAACCTTGGAGTGGTTGCGCCTTCCCATAGCAAATTATTTTTTTTGCACAGTTTAAGGGTGCCATAATGTTGTACGGGAATACAGCATCACAGCACAAGTCATTGTAAGTGACTGAGTTAAATTGTCATTTATCTATTTCGTGAACTTCACATTGTGTTTCTTGACAGGTTTCAGCAGTTTTGTTACTAGCTTTCTATACTTCAGGAAATTTTGTGAATCATTTACATCAATCGGATTAATTTACCGGTCAAAGCATATTCTGGTTACATTGGTAACAGCTCTAATTACAATTTTTTTGGTTTCCCAAACAGGCCCTCTGACGCATACCACAGAAGAGGTCATATTTAGTACAAGTTAACTGTAGGACGCATTCATATGCAGTGATACAATCTATTTATTATAAAATATCTGGGAACATTTATTCCAACTGAGAAGGAGAGATTTTGTGGATTCCATTCCCTCGGGTACAGCAATATGGTGGCTGGCCTCCAAGCAATTCCAGGTACTACTACTAGACATAAGTATAAAAGCATTGCACCCATACACACGGAGCTATTACTGTTTCACCCCTTTTGTTTCACTCCAGCCTTGCCCTGGATAGAACAAGCATCTTGGCCTCATGCTGGGTTCTCAGGCAGCTGGAGGATATACCGTATAGCTGGGGGAGGGACAGTATGTCTGCTCGCCCCTTTCACCCCAGTTACTTCCTCACCACTACTTTTCCTGTAGCAGACGGCTGGTGGCTCAATGCATAAGGATCATTAACTAACAACTGAGTACCTTCCCTCTCTGTTTAAGCTCTATGTAGTTGGGTAAGAGGCTTTGACTGAGTCCAACCCAACTAGTATGCATCTATTATCAGGAGTTGTATTGGGCTTTATCTGGCGAGGGCTCAGCCTCGCCCTGGGCTTCATCAATCATTTAGATCAGATCAGATCCCCTTCATACAATCACGCCTCATTAATCGCATCAGAACTGGGCTGTGCAGCTCGGAATGCCTGTACACTTAATGTTTCAATGCTTGATGTTGCTAGCAATAAAATAAAAGTCCATAATAAAAAAAAGTAATGAATAAATTAAAATCCAACGTCAAGATTTAACAATTTTATAATTTCAATCTTAAATAACACAAGTAATAAAACGTGCTTTTCATTATTACTTTATTTCTGCCCTCTGGCATATTCATTTTGATAATTTTCTTAAAGGTTGAGGTAAGTTATTACAGTAAATACTCAAGAATACTGAAACACTGGGATCGTGTTGAACACTGCCGTAAAGTAAGCCGCAGGCCGCTTCTCTTTCTCTTTCTCTAAAATAAAGTCACGTTTGTTTTTTAAGTGATTATCCTGTGGAACCAAATGGCGACTGACTGTATTGCAACGATACAAGAAAATCACCGATCATACTGCAGAATTACAACAGATGCAATGTACAAAGCTACGTTGACGCGGCTCACCTTTAAATAATTTGAAGCATCTATATTAAGTTTTAAAAATGGTAGCAACGCTGCAAAAGCCAATTTCAAATCGCCATATTGTGAGAGCCTGTACTGGTGATTCAGTGAGCTGGTGAACTTCAATCATCTCTAACAGCCGGGATGCAAAATGTTAGCTTATTCCTCTTCAGGACAATCCATTACATTTTAATAGATGGTTAGGTGCTGTTCCAAAATAAATAAACTGTCGAACCCTGCAATGGTATCACCTACGTTTTAATTGCAAGCTAATTTATATTCATAAAGATGATTTGATCTCTCAAATATGTGTTCTAAGTCCGAAGATTTTGGTTTTAAAAGCGAGCAAAATTAAAGGGGAGGAAAAGAGGGAGCTGGGTCTCCACTTAAACGTTTTTAATAACGATTGTTTTCTGTGGAGCAAGCTCACACGAAATCCTGGAGGAATTAAAGATCTGATTAACGTTATATTTTCCACCAGACGGAATGGAGCAATAAAGCAAACAGCGCGGAAATGGGACTTCACCCATCAATTAGATATCTATTAGCAGCCAATGCAGGCTTCGCCACAGGAAATGTCACTTCACAGGAACATCCAGTGCTTTCACTTTCTCGTCAAATTAAACAATTCTTCATGGTTCGATATATAACTCAAACAACCCTTTTGTTTTTAGCACGGCACCTGCTTAAACCGCCCTCCTAAAAAGAAATACACAACAGTGCAGTATGATGAGGTCCCTATGCACCTGCACCACAGATTTGTCTTTAATGCACCAAAGAAAATCATCTCATGCATCCCTTCTTTCCACTAATATCGGGAAACTTAATTGCTTCATCATTTCCAACTGCATCTCCTTCAGTATGATGTGCAAAGTCTTGTGTATCCCAGTACTGGCGGCCAACTTTATTATTTACTGCTGTTTACTTGAAAAGAAACCATTTACAACAGTCTAAATGATAAGGAAGCAAATGTGTTACCATGCACTAGAGTGCCAAACCCTCTAGGAGCATTGGAGCAGCTTTACTAACTTTACAGCAAACTCTTTAACAAAGAAAAGAGAATTTTAAAATGAAATACAATTATATTTAAATCATTCAACTGAAACTACCAGTTCTTGTGGTCAGCACTCACCTATATTCTGTTTGTTTGATGAATTGAAATGCATTGGTTAAAACCCCTCAATCAAACTTCAAAGGGACGAGCTGAAGCTGACCCAGTTATATTTAACTGTTGCCTTGAGTGCTTCAAACCTTTGAACAGCAAATGTTAACTTTCTTAAACTTTGAATTTGACAATAGCGTCTTTACACGAATACTGCACTAAAGATACTCACCTTTTGTTTGGTGTTCATTGAATGTCTTTTTTTCTCGCTCCACATAACTAAAATCTAGTACTTTTCACACAAAAAAATCCCAACAACAGACGGAGATCATTTATCATCAGCGATAGTTTGGCAGTATGACAACTGTGTCTGTGCTTTACAGTGACAAAGACCGAATCTGCGATAAACTAAGCAAAAAAAATCAAGGAACTCACGAAGCAGAAAAGTTTGTGTATAAAGAAAGTACTGTTGCTCTATTCAAGGCAGTGAATTGAAATGGATATTTACAAATAAAACCAGCTGAAGACTCTGGTCAATGCATAAAAGCTGCAAAGCAGCTAAGATGGACATGCTCTGTGGTTAATATTATAATTTTCATAATGCTCTTTTATGTTGCGCTAGACTCCTCCGGTGAGGAGCCCGCAGAGTTGGTCAAAGAGTCTTTGAGAGTGAGCAGAGGCGGGCAGCTCGGAGCTGCGAACCCCCCGCCGGAGTGAGTGGCATTGCGTGCCCCGGCCGGGGCTGCTCTTCCTCCGCCGGCAGCACCTCGGCTGCAGTAGCAGCCTCCTATTTAAAATGCGCATTTCCAAGAGCAAATCACCGCGACAGCAAACACCTCGCCACTCTCCCTCCTTCCTCTTTCACTCTCCCTCTCCCCTCGGTAGCTTGGCAGTTCTCAGTCCCCCTTTTCTCGTATTAATCGATTCATTTTTCTCTCCCTGTAGTGCGCACTTTTTGCTGCTTTCTGCCCTCTCCCCTTCCGCCTGTCCCTTGTAACTCTCCAATGGTCGCCTTGTAGCTAATAATTTGATTTGCCTTTCTGTGAATTATTTAATTCATAGCCCATGAAATATTTGTTTTGACAGATATCATATAATCGTTTTTATCCCCTTCTCAGTTTGTTGCTTTTTGCGCTGTTTTAATTTGTTTTTCGCTGTTCAGCCTCCATGTGGATTCTTCGTGTTTCCATCTGCTGAACTCTGGTCCATTTTACTGTATGGTTTGTGGTCACACTTCCCTCCCACACGTTCTGCATTTTCCATTTCCTTCACCTTCATACGTTGTGCCTAGTTTGTTTCTGTAACATCATTAAACACCGTTCGTCCATCTACCACTTTCTTTCTCACCTCTCTCCTGACAATCTCACAGTACAGCCATGTCAGATTCACAATCACCTCGTGTCGCCTAGATCCTTAAAAAAGACTTTGCAACTCGCAGAAAGTAAAGATCCAGTTTTGTGACTGGATGTGATTTATTGGTGTGATGCGCTCAGACATTTTTCTTTTTAACTGCTTTGATAAGCTACAAGAATACAAACTTGGAGCTGGGATTACATTCATTGATCCCGTGTTGCTATAGTGTGTCATTATCTATGGCAGCGTGGTAATCGTTTCAAACTTTGTAAAAGATGACCCCTTTATTCTAATTCATGTCCGGGCTTCTTTTGTCCTTTATTTTCTCGGAGATTTAAACACACATAAAATACAATTGAGTTGTTTGAAATGAAGAACGCCGGAATAACTAAAACTTTCAATGCAAAATATCTAACATTTTAAGAAGGATATTTCAATGAAGTATTGCCACTTGGTTAGAACTGTTTAAAGTTGCAACACGTCCACCCACTGTACCTTAGCGGTTAAATCTTAATTACCTTAACCAAATTGAATAAAGTTTCTAACACCTTAGCTTAGATGCAGTAATACAGGACGAGGTGCCAGTACTGGTCCCTTAAACGCTTTCTTCGAGCCCAAACTGGGCACAAAGATCAGCTTCAATGGAGTGTATGTATATATTATATATATATAAAACTCGAGTATATCCATAATCAATGAAAGTGAAACCAAACTAAAACTCTTGTTTTATTTGCCTGAAAGGCGCTCCATTTATCATCTCACAAGACAGCTTCAATGATCTTTATCTGCTTTGCCCAGATTCTGACCCAAATTCAGCATTTTTATGGAAAATTGCAGTCAGTTTGATTGATGAAATCTAAAGGCGCCTAAAACGGCACCAAAGATCCCCAGCAGTGGAACTCCAGCCGAGTGCATCAATGTTGGCATTGTCCCTGCAGAAAAAAAAACTGGAAAACGGGTAAAAAGTTAGTGATTTTTTTGTTAAAAATCCACAAATGTCAAAAGGAGATAACAAGCTTATTATTCATGTTCACGCGTGCACACAGGCATATATCCCCTGTGTGTATTCCATATATTTTTCTGCCTATCCCGCATGTAAACATATTTACACAATTTAACTGTTTTTTGTGGAATCTACAATAATTTTTATTGGACGATGGCTATTCCCCTAAGGAAACGTCGGAGTGGATTGAAAAACATAATTGTTCGGTTCAGTGATATTCTCCTCGTAATTGGTGATTACTGCTTTTCAGAGAGTCCACAGAAAAACCAAAGGGCCGCCTTCAATAGTAATAATTAAGGTTGTTGCTTTTAAGTCGTCCATCGGCCGCTATATAAATAGTGATGGACCGAGATTGTGCTTTTTGTTGTACGGTCTGTAAGATACTATCGAAATTGACTCATATGTTGGATGCTCTGGGACACTGTAAAGTCAGAGTTGGGCCTTACCGATCTTTACATTTGGTCAATGTACGGCGCTAAGATTCCACTCCCGAATTCTGATTGTCCTATATAAATGTGCAATTTCGCTGTTCTTCACTGTACATCTCCCCAAACGCTAAACCAGCATTTTTACAAACGACCATAAGCAGGTCTCTATAATCACTTCAATTACTTAAAAATATCTAACATACTTTTGACTTGTTAATCATTTAAGTAAACGATAATAAGGATAACGTGTAAAACTTAACCTCTGTGGCTTCAGTGGGCTACAAGTTGGGGTCTAGCAGTTGAAATAGATCTCTAACCTCTAGTATATTTGGGCTTGGAATGTGGAACAAAGCAGTCAGTATTCCTAATGTATATCATGCAGACAAACTATTCGGCGACCGGGTAATGCACTGATTAACCGGATCGTTACCGTACATGTCTTGTCTTGTTTGCTTTGATATATTGCTGCAGAATATTGACACCTGCCTAATGGTTCTAAATTGCCACCTCTTAATAAAGGGAACGTAGCTCCCAGACAAGCTGATAGACTGCAAAGTTGATGAATTCTACTGGGAGAGGGAGATTTGGAGGCTGTCTCTTGTCACATTACCAAAGGGGTTTCAATAAATATTCTTTAAGTTTTAACCAGTTCTGCCCTTCGACTGCTTCGGGCGGGGCGGGGGTTCTGTGTCAAGATAAGAGTGTGTTGGTGTGCCAATGTTCAGGAACAGCTGCTCCTAAATACAGACAAGCTCTTGTCAATTAAGGCATTGACAAGCAGGTCCACACCAGCCCTGGGGCGTTGAGCAACCAGCAGTGTGCAGCCCCTACAATTAGTATCAATTTTTACAGGGACCCCGAGGGCACAAATGCACAGCCAAGTAAGAAACAAAACAACAGGCAACGCCAAAGCTAGAAACGACCGGAAACTTGAATGATGCTGAGCAGATTACGAGGGGCCATTTGTGAATGTGTCCTCTCCAGAGCTCATGCAAAGACTTTTCAGTGCATGTCCTCATTCGATCTGCCAGCCTCCTAGGCTGTGGCACGCACCAAGTCCCAGTGAAGATGAATGAAGACATTATTTATCATCTACGAGTAAAAGTTCTCCCCTTCCCGTGTCCTTTGTGACCAGTGTCACCTCCAGCAGCTGGTGGCATGCAACGCTCCCATGGTCCTGGCCTTTGGCCCGAGAGGATTGGACAAGGGATACCGCTCTGAGGAGCACAACTGGGATGCCTCAGGTCAGAAAGGCCAAGCTTCCAGCAGGACGACAAATACACCAGGAACTGAACGAAACAAAACCCAGAGGGACACGGAGGCCTGGGGGATCATTAGTGAAGGTGTTTGTTTAACTAATTAGGTAACTGGTGGGGACGGGGGAGTGCGGCGAGTGACTTGTTAGACATGATACCGCTGGGGGAAGGCAAGGTTCAGATTGCAGGAACCTTGCAACATCACAACACTGACTAGGTGACCCTGTGAAGTTCAAGAACAGAACAAACAGCACATGCCAAAGGGAACAGCAGTCAACTGGAAAGCAACAAAGCGCCTGACATTGAAAAAATGATTCAGTATTAAATATGGGAAAGTTTAGGGATGGGGGCAGAGGTCAAGAAAAGTCAACAAGAGAGCAGGTTTAATGAATGAAGGAATTTAATATCAAAAATACATAAATCTTCAAGTGAGGGCAGCGACACAATGAACACAAAAAAGGGCGAGTGTCCGAGTCAACACTGATTTGATAATAGCGGGGAAAGGGATTGCTCCATCTTGTTAACATGCGATGTAAAAAGTTAACAAGGGATAAAAAGCTCTGAGTAGTCTGAAGGATGACAGCACACAAATGCATATCCATGAATTGTGCTTTATATAAAACAAACATCAAAAGGCAATTCGAAAATAATACACAACTTATAACCTGCTGTAACAAGAGAAATTAACGAGAAATCAGAAACAGACAAAATGAAAATCGCTAATGACTTTTCAACCTGCCAAAACCCGGTGGGAGTGAAGGTTTCTTAACAATTTGACGCGTGCCATCGGGTGCACCTGATCGAGCCAAGGCAATATCGAGGTTTAGTTGAAAATAAGATAAAACAGTTGCAGTGTCATTAAAATATACCTGTATTATTGGGGAGCTGTGAGCTGTGACTGCAATAGTTTGCCTAAGAAGTTTGTGTCCCTCCTGTTTAAGAGTGGTGTGTTCTTGTTCGGTGAACGTATCCAATTAAGCGAGTTGTAAGGACAACGCACAATGTGTGTGTACACCTGCTGATGCTCGCTGTGGGGCCATGAACGGCCATCGCCTTTCTATTTGAAAACAAATACAAGTTCCCGCTTCTATGACTTGATACACTGCCTCGGACACAGCACACAATATCCCTGTTTCCCAGTATAATTCCAGGGTGCAATATCTGTTAAATACAGAAAGTTACAGATTAGATCATTTGGATGGTATGTTCCACAGTGTGCTGAGGTCAGTGGCAGTCAGTCCATCCATTAGGAGACAGTAATTGCCTCAGGTCGGACAGAATGTCGTGCACTTCAGGAGGCGCCATCAATCTCCATCCAGTTATCCCATTGTGCACGGCTCGCTAATCCGGCTCATCAATTCAACATTTTACTTATATTTTGGCCATAACGTCAATAGCTGAGCAAGGATTTATCTATACAACGCTATTTTTTCTTTTTTTTTCGTCCAAGCATGAAATCACTACAATCCTGACTCTCGTTTCTTCTGCATTGTATTATCTTGGTCAGTTTCATTTACTCTGAACTGATTTTGCCATTTGTAACCCTTTTCATGTGACTTTTCACAGTTTTCGCCGGGCTTTCCACCTCTTTAATTTATCTTTACCTTCAGTGTAATTTTCTTTCTCTTTTAAATGTTTTCCAATATTTTAATCACATAACTTTTTAAACTTCCAGTCTCCACACATGCACATCTCAACCACCTTGTTTCCTTTACCCTCTCGGCCTTCACATTACCACCCCTTTCTGTCTCCTTCGGTCTCTTCCTTCATATTTCTTCATAAAAACGTGATTATTAGAGAAACCCTTCCTTTTCTGACAATTTAATAGTACAAACTAATCATCTGCATGACATACTCCATTCATCTACCCAGGAACCGAAAACAAAGAACGGCTTTTCCTTATGCATGTCCAATTCCCTGTCTATTTTAGGACGAATTTTAGGTCAACAACAATATACAATGCCACCCTTATGTGCCTAACTGATCATGTTTATGGACCAATATTTCTTATGTATTAATGAGAGTTTATGCTGGTCTGGAACATGATGTAACCTGCGACCAAACAAGAGAGTGAAGTGTTCGCTGTTCCAACAATTTGTCAAATGCACTTATATAATGTATGGTTTCTTTACAACAAATGTAGTTTTACAGTAAAGTCCGTCGTCTGTTACATACTCAAACTGTTTATGGTTGAATGATGGACTGTTAGTCAAACAGCTCAATTTAGCAGCGGTTTCAAGCAGTTCTTGAAGCATTTTTCCGAAGGGAATCGCCAGCATAGAATTATTCCAACGGGACTTCACCTCAAGGAACACTCCAATAACGTCAATTCTGGCAACAGTCGATTACGGGATAATTTTTAATATATATGCAATAAATGTTCACTTTGTTACAATGAATGACAGAAAATAATATCGGCAAATCTTAATATACATCTATTACTGACAAATGATCTACACGCATGGTATATTTAACTTTGATTAATTTATTTGCAGATTATTTTTGATAAAGCAATAAGTATTACGATGAGCCTGACATTTGCTCTTCACTGGGGGGACATAAGCGAATATCTCTCATTAAAGTGAGATGATGAAGCTGTTTAAGCGTTATTAATAATTAATTGCTTGCAATTAATTTTCCACATTGCTTTGCAAAAAAGAAAAATAATCAATTTTTTTAATAGAGATTGACCAAACCCCAATGAAACCCAGGGAAATTGACAAGGAACGTCTTTATTCACTGCACACGCGGCTCTAAGTTTCTCCACCGTCTAAAACAAACGATGAATATATTTATTTAAAATACTGATATTTTTTAAAGCACTTCAACAGAGAAAAAATATGTAGACATAAGATCAGCGATTAGGATAAATTGATTCAAAGCGATAAAATAAACAAGGGCTAGGCACAGATTAAAAAGAAACAGCATTGTCTCCAGAGCAGGATTGGAGTGGGGAACCGAACACCTGCATTCCTTAGAATTCTGACTTCCGACCTTGAGATTGGAATCGAACTATTGAGAAATGATGTCCGTCGCAATATTCATGAAGCACAAATAAACACGGCAACTTACTTTCTGTCACACGTGGTTGACAAGTTGTCGTGTGCTTCCATAGTTTAGCAATGACAATGCATGAAGGTGAGAATTTATCACAAGTTTTCGGAATCCTCATTTGGTAAAGGACCAGGATCCGACCTTCAGAGAATCTTCCTAATATGATCTGAATGCCCTAATTGTTAGATTGTTTTTAAATGTCTAAATGAAGTGTTAATACGGTCTTGCAAAATAGTTGCAGATCAGTTCAAGGAGATGCTCGGTTCACAGAGAAGAAAAACAATGGAATTCCCTGCGGAATTATTGACAGGTAAAAGTACAAGGTGCTGAATGCACCGTTTAAGTGTACGCATTTCACTGATGCCTTTTATGTGGATGTTGAGAGGTTGCAAGTTACTGCCACCTATCCACGCCCTAGAAAACATTGTGCTCTCTCACTGCCTTTCTCACGAGAAAACCGGTCCGCTCCAATAGAGAACGCAATTCATATCTTTCTGGCACAACTTTGTTTCCACCGTGTTTGTCCACCCACACTGTGGAATTATGGTGCCATTAAGTTCCTATTTCCTGATTTTGTGAAGTCTTCGCGCTTACTCTTTATTTTCTCGGTGGCATTCTACATTGTCGGTCATTGCATGAATTTGTTTTTCCCCCCAGAGACACCTTTACTGATCGAGTAAAACTAACGCCAAATGCCTAGAACACGAACGTACCACAATGGCAACCGAACACCGCGAATTCGCACTGATGAGATGCGACCTGCGAGTGCACTGTTCAAAATGGGCCAACAGAGCGCATTTCCCCTTTGTAACAGGAATCTAACGTCTGACATGGGAATGAATGACTTAAATCCAACTGGGTTTACCTGCCAAATGCACAACATCGGGAAAGTGAAAGAGATACCTGCATGAAGCACTCTGGTTACCTTCAGCACTTAACCTCTCTTGTTCCCCTTGTTAGTTTACGTTTTATCAACATATAATGGCAATTTTATTTCAAAGAGCAGTTCTGGAAAAAGTTGTATCCTGTTTTGTCAGGATTTGGTGTGGATAAACAGTCCAGTACATATACATTTTAATTACAAACATGCAGTATGTTCAATGATTTCTATTAAGTAACGTGATACAGAATGGTCAATCTGAACCCAAACGGAACGTAGAGGGAACGTGTTATATCTTCACACTGTGAAGCTCCTCCCTGCCCCAGGACTAACCCGACGGAATCCTGTCACATTATCGAACACATGCAGAGACTGGACAAAACCACTTCGCCTGAAAGAGGCAAATTTCTCTCCTCTTCGACCGTTCACATGGCGTTCTCTTTATCCTCTCTTTATCAAACAGTCCGGAGTAAAAGCATTGTGCAACTGCAACCAGGGTTAAAGACTAATAAAGATAATGATGTCCATTGTTTGTGCTGTTTCTTGGTTCGATGTATAACTGAGGTAGCAAATACCGAAAGTCAATGGCAAATTAAAATAAATCCGGGAAGAGAAAGATGTCTATTGTTGGGTAACAACTTAAAATATTTTAGCGCGTAACAGGGGAACTCTAACGTTGCTGCGGCTCAGTTCAAAACAAGGCAAAAACAAACACTAAACGCTTTGGATTTTATACCGAAATCGTTCAGTTAAATGTTCTTTGATGCGTTTGCTGATTATAGATAAGAAGGAGGAAGGATATCAATCTGATGCGATCCTCGTTAAAGCGCATAATTCGATTAACATTAAGAAGACGTGTTTGTATTAAACTTTGCCTATCTTGACATTTCCAATGGGGTGGCTGCTCTTTTTTTTACTGCCACTGCATTCAGCTACAAAGGAAATGTATTCATATGAATGTTTCCTTTCCCCCTTTTTTCTCCTCTTTCTATTTTCTGGTTTGTATTCTCTGGTCCTCTTTCTTCGCTCTGTTTGCTTTCGTGAACTTTTCTTTACGGCTGAGAAAAGAATCGGAGCCTTTTATTTTTCGATTTCATCTGGATTCCCATTTTTTTGTAGCTTTGATTCTTCCATTTACTGGCTTTGACTTCTCTTGTCAGTCGTGTCGGGCTGCATTCTTTTGTCTCCTCCCACATATTCTATAGGAAATTCTTCAGAAAACGCTTGGTACCCGGTGATGAATCAGCTTTAAAACGGAGCAAATGGCACGAATACTGAGGAAGTTGGTTTCCTTAGTAATTGCTCTTGTTTTGGTGAAAATGCATATATTCCCTTCATTGTTGGTGCATCATAACAGCGGGGGTTTTAAAATAAAGATTAGACAGGGATGGTTATTTGCGTCACTATTCGATTTTATTCATTCTAAAGTATCCCCAGGTTAAATCATTTTAAAGAAAGAATGCTATTTGCACAAAACGGTACTTATTCTATATAATTATTCCCTAACGCACTATAGGCTATCCCTTACTGTAGGCCTTCTTATAATTTCAAAAACACAAGTTGGCGGTTTACTAAGGAACAAAATAGTTTCCTTTAAAGTTGAAAAATAATTTGATTATTTGAAAACTATATCACTGCAGTATTTAACCAATTTGCACAGTATTACATACTCAGTCAGCTCTCTTGCCACATACATTTACAACGGCACAAACGAAGCAATACGTTTTCGCTCCAAGCACTGTTTATTATTTAACTTTACCAAAGGATATTATATCCTTTGCTATGTTTTCTCGCATTTGACGCTTGACTTTATTGTTTTCAAGGTGATAAATAACATCAATCTGGCGCTACACTGGGATTTCAATTTTCTGGAGCAAGAAAATAAATTGATTCTGATTTTGTAAGATTATAGAAATCCACAAACTGTAATTTTAATCAAAATATGTGGAGGAAATCTTCTGCAGAGTTCGTTCCGACATTGCTATTGTAGCTATGCAATAACTCATATAGAGGGACTGGATCACGTTAGATAATAAAAAGTAATGCATTCAGAATTAATCCCCTCCCCCATCTCACTTTAAGAGCATCGAGCACAAAATGTACATTCCACTCTTTCAAACGATACATTCCACACTCGCGAGGTAAAAGCATTCATTTGCTCATACACAACCGTACAATGTGAGGAAATTAATCTTTTTGACTTCGAAAAAGCTGAATATTATTGTTAATACTTTCCTTTAAAACATTAAGTTAAAAAAAGCTGGAAAATTTCCAAGAGAGATACATTACAAGTGTGAACGTTTTAAAAATGTATATGTACAAAACGTCAAACCAAATCTCCTTCACGGAGGGCTGTGTCTTCACATAGATAATTAACACGGCCAATAACAATCTTGATTAACTGTTTCTCAATTCACATGAACAAACGCTAATAGGCTACAAGTCTTCTAAAAATAAAAAAAAGGAAACCTCATAGCGACCTGTTTCCTAATTTAGCTTTTTGGATTTCCAAATACATGCTCAATAATCTGTCCAGAACCATCATAAGTAAAACAATCCGGAAAGGCAAAAAGAATATCAAAAACATTTAACTTTTTTTGGCGAAGCGAGTAAACAGTATACATACATTTTCATGTGCTTTCATTGTTTTACAGAAACACTACAAACTCATTTTTCTTTTTAAAAAATTATAAATGTTGCATACTTCAGATCAAACACGCAAAGCAGATGATACCTATCCTATGTTACCGATCCACATCGAGACAAACATTAAGGCCACAATCGCGGTTTAAACTACAATTGTTTGAAAAACTACGCTACACTGAATCTAAATTAAGGTTGATGTTCAAGAATAAGAGAAAAAAATCGAATAAGGTAAGCACTAATACTTACACAGTGAACCGGCAAACGTTCACATTCGAAATTATTGCATTTTCTCCTTTCAGAATATGTAACATATTTCTGTTACAATCCACACATAAACTAATGTGGTTTTTTTGCATCATACCGCACCATTTTATACATGATGAGCCATCAGTAATAGGATTATTAAACAAAAAACAGTCTCAGGCGCTGGCGTTAACCTTTTAAAATGGCTAATTAAGTTTTGAACTGAAAAATTAGATTCTACATTGCTTACCATTTTTGTTGGTGGTTAAGCTATTTCCAGTCACTGCATATTAACAGAACAAAAACATTCCAGCTGTTCTAACGTAACATGCAACTTTACATTTTAACAAACACTCAGTTTTGCTATATTTGTTTCTTTAGAAATAAGTTGTGATTATTAACCAACTCTATGAGCTAATATTATACACAGATAAACTAATTAGAATCCGCTGCTGCCTTTCAATTACTTGAAAGGCAGGGATTCATAGCGCCCCCTATGGACACAGCCTCCTTAATGCCTCTCGAGCAATTGGATTATTTCGATCCCTGAAATCAGTCGGAAACAGATTGACCTGGTCATTGTTTCAATCACAGCCTCTCCACGATCGCATCGGAGAATATGTTTATTCTGTATAAATTATTGAACAAATGTTTTCCTTTACAGTTTGACATTTACAGCTTGTGGCACCCAGAAACGCAGGAGGAACTTAATCTTGCTGAAATATCAAGAGATGCAGTTATTTTGGGTCAGCTACTGCGTTTCATATCGCATCAATCTATTATTTCCTGCAGTTAAAATAAGGTTGATTTTTTTTTTAAAAATCTGAATTATGCTTATGGCGAGCAGTCAGCTTCCAGATTGTGGCTGAATATTATGTCCTTATTTCTAATTAACACTTAAATAAGATGTTTTTATAATCAAGCAGCTCCAGATGTAGAGGAAACCTAATTTTTGGATTAGTGGTGCTGGAAGAGCACAGCAGTTCAGGCAGCAGCCGAGGAGCAGCAAAATCGACGTTTCGGGCAAAAGCCCTTCATCAGGAATAAAGGCAGAGAGAGGAAACCTAACTAACATCGGAAAATAAAGAGCTTATTGTTTGTTACACTTACATTTTTGAATATATATTTCTAATTCTGAGGTGCCTTCCAAACGTGAAGGGGAATGTGGAAGAATTTCTTCCCTCAGAGGTTGGTGAATCTTTGGAATTCTTTATCTTAGTCAACTGCGGAAACTCAAACATTGATCTGGCTCAAGGTAGAACGGCATCGATTCCTGAACTGTAATGACAGTGAGGCTGTGGAGATCCTAGGGAACGATGGCTCAGGGAGATTAGCCAGAATCTAACTGAATGGCAAAGCAGGCTTGATGGGCTGAATGGCCTATTCTCATCCTATTTCCATGTTCGTATGTGTAAGGAAACCTGTAATTTTAATTTCTACCTGTAACAAACTGGCACCTAGTTAAGTTTCTAATGACCCTTTACTACACTGCTTTACATGGGATAGAATTCCAAACATATATTTTGGGCGCAGGTAAAATAAAACGCCCGCAAACAACTAGCTACTACATGTTCAAGGAAGTCAAAGCGTTAGAACATAGAACATAGAACAATACAGCACAGAACAGGCCCTTCGGCCCTCGATGTTGCGCCAACCTATGAACTAATCTAACAGGGCAAAGTGAGGACTGCAGGTGCTGTAAACCAGAGTTTAGATCAGAGTGGTGCTGGAAAAGCACAGCAGGTCAGGCAGCATCCGAGAGGCAGGAAAATCAACGTTTCAGGCAAAAGCCCTTCATCAGGAATGATCGGCTTTTGCCTGAAAAGTCGATTTTCCTGCTCCTCGGTTGCTGCCTGACCTGCTGTGCTTTTCCAGCACCACTCTAATCGGAACTATGAACTAATCTAAACCCATCCCCCTCCACTATCCTATCATCATCAACGTGCTTATCTAAGGATATAGAACATAGAAACCCTGAGCTGGATCATCCAGTTTTCACCCTGATAGCCCCCCCTGGCCCCAAAAGGAACCTGTTGTACTGGAACGGTGTGGTATTCCATCGCGTCGCCACCCGCCAGAAACACCGTGAAACAAGCGTTTGCCTAAACGTTCGCACTAATCCCACTGGAAAACTAATTCGTGAGACGGAAGCGATACGGCGGATTTCATTCTTGCTTTTCCAAACTCTTGTTTGCTGCGAGATGAATTCGCAGCATTATCGCTAAGATTCACTGGACTTTGCGTGTTTGTAATAGTTCCACTAAATATACGGCAGCTAAAGTTATTTAAGCGAAATCACCCTTCTCTATTGCGTGAACAAGGTAAATGTGAAACGCAAGTCATTCATTCCTCGATTCTGGAACCAACTATTCTAAACGTTAGAGACTCATCATGGTTTGAATGGTCATGTAATCTTCTGTTATAAATGAACATACATTCTGCATCTTGTGGAGAGGAAGAGAATTTAATTTGTAACAAGCATCATTCGCCCTAACTCTTGTCTATGTCAATCTATGGGGCTGGCCGCTACTATTCCAGGGTACTCGACAAATCCATCGCGTTACGGCCCACATGTAGAAATAGGTTACGCTCCATTGTTTGCTGTAACATTCAACTTTCTTTTACTGTTTTGACGTGAACTTTAGGCTTCCCAGCGCTTGCCGCTTCCCAAGGTGAAGCCGTTGCAGGTCAGTCCGAACCCAGTGATGTACATCAGCAGACTGGGTGGCTCTGCGCTGAACAAAGGAATTGTAGATATTTTCCTATGACACACCTCTGGAGCAGGTAGGGATTTCAACCGGGTCTCTTGGCTCAGTGCCCCAAGAGCCCAAACAAGGAATTGTCAGGCCGTGGCTATTTTATTTTTTTCATCATGAGCAGATTTTATTTCCAAATTCAATGACAATTGTTTTGTCCTGTACATGGTGAAGCTGCAATATAAAAGTGATTCCAAAATCCCACTCAGCTCAGGGTGAAGACCGTGGCTAATAACAGGACTCCACCTGCTCGGATTGGGTACCCGAAATGGTACAACCCGCCTCGCGTTAAGACACATTCGGAAAAATATACTCGCCGGTCCCCATCAACTTCTGGTAATTTTATGCTTACTGTTTGCTTACTATTATCTCTCTCCATAAAAATTACGTTTCCTCATAGAGTGAAATACCTGCCATACATCACACGTTTCAAAGTCTATACGCGTAGTATTTCTTTCGCCAATCTCAGTCTGCAGAAGATACATTAAGGTATCGTTTGGATCTATCACGTGGGACTTCATTGACTTGCGACAAGTAGCTATTATATAATGGCTGCCTGCACATTAAATAGAAATATCAATCTGAAACAATCGAAATAACCTCTGATTAAATGTACAATTAAAACAATGTTTTCTCTTAATTTCTGTCTCATTTATTTCCCTCCTGTCTTCTCTTGATTAGGATGTAGGATCAGTCCATTCTGATTTGTAATCGACGCTGCTCCAGCTCTTTTGAGTCACTCTGTCATGACACATATTGGAATATGGTGGATAGATATCTCGCTGCTTGGTTTCCATTTCTTCCTGAGGCAATCCAAACTTCAAATTCATAACGCATGACCACAAAGGTCAGATTACGTTTGGATCCAAAGTTTGAGTTTTTTAGTTCAAAATATTTTGCAGTAGGGCAAATAGTTTAAAGAAAACTTCTGCAGGTAGTGACTTTCTAGAGAGGTAGATTAATATGTGAGATTGTTATTATTGAGCTAATGAATCTCCAAAATCATGCACTCTCTGAACTCCCCAGGCTGGTGGCTATACTGACACGTTTATACACTTGTTAAATATAGCTTCAGAAAACTTAATGATTATTGCATCCATATTGTAAGACAAACTATTGTAACAATTTCAGGCGTGCTGATGTGCGCCATTTAATTTCCTAAGCGACAATATTCGCTTTTTCTTCCAGAAAAAGAACACCACTGAACCAGCAATGAAGACCAGTAACTATAGGAACATATATTACCATGTAACAAAATTAGCAGTGATTTCAATTTTTGCCCAAGTACAAAAATATTTAAAAACATTAAAGCATATCCTTGTAGTATTATAATTATTTGATTTTTTTTATTTTGCATCAATTTATATTAAAACTTGCATTTTTCCCTCTAGTATTTGGTTTGAAATCTTCCAATTGCTTTTATACTCACTCCAACCATGCTTTGCTTTCACGGATCCAGTTCATGCCATCCATCCTGCCAACTGAGCGAACCGGCCACACTAGCTTAATTGTTGGCATTTACTAGCAAAACACCTTTCCAGTGCATTAGTGTATGGCAGCAATCCCCCATGAAGTCAACACAGAGGGCTATGCTCGACACTACATAAAAAAAATCTAAAGAAGAAGAAAGACTGGCCATGCCTGGGCCTGGAATGGAGTGGGGATGAGTTCTGAATGACAGGACACAAGCTAAAAAGGGGAATAGAGCTGAAATGTTATTAGGAAAGAAAGCAGTGTGAACACAGTGCATTTGGGAGGATTAGAGACACAGAGGAAGGAACAATTCTTACATGAGAACCCCGAATAAAATTAGTAGAACTATTGAATAAACAGAGTGGAAGATTAGTTTCTTCAATCCCAGAAATTGCAATTCCAAAAGCAAAATTTTATTCTTATTTTTCTTTTGTTTTTGCCTGAGGCAAGCCAATGAGCCCAAAAGCCCGACTTTATATTTTGCAGTAAGTAATCAACCACAACTTCTGTAATTGAAGACAAACACTCTCTTACCTTTATTTGTAACTTAATATCTTAGTTCTCTAGCAAGACAATATTGTAGAAACCTATATTAGAAAATGGAACTTGGCAAGATGACCACTAAAATTCACAACAACAGTCCTGTATTTCCTGATTTTAATTAACTTGGTATAATGTTGATCAGTATTCAGAAATTACTGTTCTAGTGTGTGATTGCAATAATTATGTTGTTAACTGGGGAAACAAAGCTGATTTTTAGACAACTCAATAATTTTTCTATTGCTAAATTAACTGCCAAAGAGGCACTACATGCATTATCCTGTATTAATCTATGATAATTAATGGTAATACACTTGTCCAATCAGTTGTCATAATGATCAAAACATTTTTACCTTACTTCTTAAGACATAATGTTCCAGAAGTCTTGGTGATTCCAACTTCACTACCACCAACTACAGAATTTCTTTTGGAAACAAGATATATCGATAAATATTAGGGTGTGACTTTTGACAAAATCTTAGCAAGTGAATAAAAAATGCTTTGGATGGGAGATGCTGGAAATCTGAAGTCATTGAAATCCTCATGACGTCTAACCTATTTCAGACATTCCAAACTCTTCTTCAGCTGTCCCTCTTGTGATGATACTATGGCTTCAAAAGGTATATTTTGTCCCCCTTTTTTAATGAAGCAAGCTTGGGACAGAGGTGCCAAGCCAATAAAGTAAACAGCTTGTGAGGTTTTGGTTTTTTTTTAAGAGTTGGAACAACAGAAGCAGCATGAACTGGGGTCAAGCTCCCACAGATTCAAGATTTTAGTTTAACTTTCAGTAGCTGGTGGGGTTTGGAAGCTGGTTTACATTTCTCTCTGCTATACACCTCCCCCGGTACTGCACATGTTGAGTTCTCTTTCTTTCTCTCTCAGAGTCTTCTCTTGATAATCTTTCCTCCTGGACTGGAGAATTGAATATGAGACAATCTATTTTACTGAATTTGCCTTTGCCAAGAGTGTGTTTATGGAATGTTACTATATTGAAACAGTTGCTGTTTAGTAGTTTAAAAATCTATTACCCTGTTAAGCTTTCCAATAGAGTTAACTTATTCCACTTCATAGTTCTTTTGTTTATATTTTAACTATAGTGTAAGAATAAAGTATGTTTTGCTTCAAGCCTGGTAGTTTGACTAATTGAATTGCAATTGGAACACAATGCCTTACACTTACCTTTAAAAATAAGAAAAGTTGGGGTCTACGATATCTTCTTAATATGTTTTTGAGGTGGTTTGGTCTGGTCCATGACAAATAAACTGAATATGGATAGCTTAGGAATGAAACAATTCAAATCCATTGCATACCATCCAGAATTACAGGGAGCATTAGAATGTTGACATCAAACTTTAAAGACCATGTTGAGGGCTTATAGTTAAGATTATCCAGAAGACTGGGATAAAGGAATTCCATTTGCACTTGCAATTAGAGGTGCACCTAATGAATCAACGAAATTCGCATGATGGAGAAAGTGACGACTGCAGATGCTGGAGATCAGAGTCGAAGAGTGGGGTGATGGAAAAGCACAGCCAGTCAGGCAGCATCCAAAGAGCAGGAGAGCAATTCATGATGAAGGGCTTATGCTCAAAACATCAATTCTCCTGCTCCTCGGATGCTGCCTGACTGGCTGTGCTTTTCCAGCACCACACTATTCGACTCTAAATTCACATAATGTAGAAATAGGAAATGTTCCAATTAAGCAACATCCTTCATGACTCAACCCTTTAAAATTGGCACAAGTTCAAAAACAGATTGAAAGCATGTTCAAAGACAATACAATTGAAGTGAGCTGTAGTGAATAGAGGTCATCCATAGCAATGGTACCAAAATCAGATTGTACCCAACAATTATATGTGGTCTATCACAAAGTAAATGCAGTTTCAAAATCTGATTCATATCCTATTTCATGTTTGGGTTACACAACTTATATTTCTAATTTAGACTTACTCAGGGGATATTGGCAGATACCTTTATTTGAAAAAGCAAATAAAATGTCAGCTTTTGTGACACCAAATGGACTGCACCAGTTTAAAATATTCCATTTGGTATGAAGAATGCACCAGCTACATTTCAAAGACTAACCAATAAAGTCATTTCAAAATGACCCAATTGTGTGGTGTATGTAGACAACTTCAAAAGGTGGGTTTGGTGATAAACATGGGTAAGCATGAGTTTGCAAAAGCCCAAGTCACATTCCTGGGCCATGTTATTGGACATGTGAAAACAAAGGTTATTGGAGAATTTCCTATACCATCAACAAAGAGGCAAGCACCACGATTCCTGGGACTGAGTGGTTTTTACTGAAAATTTATATCAAAGTTTAGCAATATGGTTGCTCCACTGACTGACCTGTTGAAGATATGCAGAAACCTTCAATGGACAGAAGAGTGTCAGAAGGCATTTGAAAACTTGAAAGCTGCAATGACCACTGCTGTTCTCTACCTTTGCACTTGTTAAAACCTACTAAATTTTTGCAGTTGACCTGAAAGATTAATCCTGTTTCTCTCTCCACAAATGACCAGTTCAGATTTTACAGCAATTTCTGTTTTGATTTCATGTTAACAAATAATTCAATTTTATATACTAATGCTAACATTGTGGATTAGAAAGTACTCCTAATTATGTGTATTTAGAATCATAGACTCATTCAGCACAGAAACTGACCCTTCAGCTCGACTCGTCCATGCCAAACAGATTTCCTAAACTGAAAAGTACTAATGGCCTAAATTTGGCACATACCCCTCTAAATTCTTCTTATCCATACACCTGTCCTAAAGCCTTTTAAATGTTTTATTGTACTCACCTCTACCACTCCGTCTGGCAGCTCGTTCCATACATGCACCACCCTCTGCGTGAAAAAGATACCCCTCAGGTCCCTTTTAAATCTTTTCTCTCTGACCATAAACCTATGTCCTCTAGTTTTGGACCCAGGAAAAGAACTTGAGTATTCACCCTATCCATCCCCCTCATGATTTCATAAACCTCTACATGGCCATTCCTCAGCCTCCTACGCTCTATGGAAAAAGGTCCCAACTATCTAGCCTCTCCTTATAACTTAAACCCTTCAGTGTCAGTAACATTCTTGTAAATCTTTTTTGAACCCTTTCCAGTTTAACAATATCCTTCCGACAGCAAATTGACAGCATTCCAGTACCCCAAATGTTGTACTCAAACATGGCATTACCAGTGTCTTGTATTTGATATTTGAGACAAATCTGAAATGCATTGAAATAAAGTTGGCCGATTATTGTTTAATTACTTTATTAAGTCTCAGACCAAAGCATTTCCAACTCCTGGAAAATCATGTTGTCTCAACTAGCACTAATAAATTAGTTGTTGATCATTTTTCGCACTGATATTTGTGGAAACTTGGAGTGTGCATATTGGCTGCCACGTCTACCGAAATTAAAACACTGATGAGACTTCAAAAATACTTAGCTGAGAGGAAAGTTAGAATGTTCTGAATACTTGTAAGCCACAAAATAAATACAAGTACCTTCTTTCTAAATATTGTTTGCTTTCAATTCACTGGATGGACTGCATTGCATGTTCAAGCAAGGTAAAGGGTGGTGGGGCCTGATTTCTAATCAAACCTCTTGGTGATCAGTTGTAACAACCCTGGTAAGTTACTGCTCCCCAGACCAGGAATATCCTACGGTAAAGTGCCGACTACTAATACCTGACTCAGGAGTTCACTTCTGCTAGTCTAACAGCAATCTACATCCCACCCAATGCTGAAGTGAAGAGTGCAATTGATGAAATATACACCACTGCAACTGGCCTTGAGATGGAACTCCCTAAGGCCTTGTTCATTGTACCCAGTGACTTCAATCAGGCCAACCTTAATTGTGCGCTACCAAGATACCATCAACACATCTCCTGTCCCTTGCCCATTGCTATATAACCATCAAAGACACCTACTGTTTCATTCCTCACCCCCCCACCCTCCCCACCCATATCTTGGAAAATCAGATCATGATGCTGTGCTCCTTCACTGGCTGACAAGCAGAAAGTGAAGCTTGAGGATCCCGTGCCTAAAGTCGTACGATACTGGTCTGAGATAATGGATGAACTCCTACGTAAGTGCTTGGAGTCAGTGGACTGATCCATATTCAAGAATTCAGTAGCCAATATAAATGAGTATGTCAACACCATCACAGACATCATCAACAAGTGTGTAGAGGACTGCACGCCAAACAAGTTAAATCAAGTGGTCCCCAACCAGAAACCATGGATGAACCACTCGCTATAGTTCCAGGTCTGAGGCATTCAAGTAGGGTGACCCTGACCTATACAGGAAATCTACGTACAACCTCTGTAAAACCATTAGGGATGCCAAAAGACAATACCAGACTAAGCTAGAATCCCAGATTAACCTAGAACACACTTGGCAAGGCTTACATGATGTAACTGGCTACAAAATAATGTCAAGAAAAATTGTTGGCAACAATGTATCCCTCTCTGATGAACTCAATGCATTCTGTGCTCATTTTGAACAGAAGGTCAGTGAAATGATGTCATCTCCCCTGACGGCCTCGGGTGCACTTATACCCACTGTCACTGCTGCAGACGTCAAGATTGGCTTTCTTGACAGTGAACCCATGGAAAGCAATTGGATGGAATCCCCATCCATGCTCTCAGATCCACACAGACCAGCTGGTGGGAGTATTTGCACCTTCTTCAATTGGGCAGAATATATAAAAACTTGAAAACAAGTAACAACAGATTAAAGCTTCTTCCCTGTTGTTATCAGACTTTTGAATGGAACTCTCACATATTAAACTTGATCTTTCTCTGCATCTTCTCTGTAGCTGTAACATGATATTCTGCATTCTGTTCTATTACCCTGATGTACTTATGTAAGGTATGATTTGCCTGTACAGTATGAAAACAATCCTGTATCTTGGTACTTGTGACGATAGTAATACATTAAACCAATTATAATTCTGATTCTGGAACAAACAAATCTCATACCATTGCAACGAAGATAATATTTATAGAGTCGTACAGACCAGTAAACAGATCCTTCAGTCCTACTCATCGACACTGAACACACATGATGAAGGTCCCTTTCTGACTGTACAGTTTTTGGGTTAGACCATATGCACTGAACCAGACAATGTTTACAGGGAGTGTGAAGTGTGCTTATAATTAACAAAATTAAACAGAAGGCCGCAGATTGGAGACTGTCAGTTTGATCCAATCACGAGCAGAACATTCAGCTCCCTATCCCTGTTCTTTTGAAATAACCTATTTTGTGTCGCCTACTCTCTTTAAATTAAGATTGTCATCTTTCATAGAGTTATCGATTCCCATTGTGTGGGGACAGGCCATTTGACCCAACAGGTCCACACCAAACCTCCAAAGAGTATCCCACCCAGACCCATTCCCCTACCCTATTACTTTACATTTCCCCTGACTAATGCACCTAAGCTACACATCCCTGAACACTATGAGCAATTTAGCATGGCCAATTCACTTAAACTGCACATCATTGGACTGTGGGAGGAAACAAGAGCACTTGGAGGAAACCCACGCAGACACAGAGAGGATGTGCAAACTCCACATAGACAGTCACCCGAGGCTGGAATTGAACCCGGTTCCTTGGCTCTGTGAGGCAGCAGTGCTTTTTGTGATGCTTACTTATAATACAGTAAGACAAACCTTTTAAATAAGGTCAAAGAAACAATGGATTGGATCAGCATTTAAGGTGCTCAATAGGCATTTTAGCACTGATATTAATGTACTGAAACAATGGTTAATGCTTTCATTAAACAGTGGCCAGAGTAATATCAAATAAACATATGACAAGTTTGAATAAAAGCAACATACTGTAGTTGGTGAATAAAAAACAGAAACTGCTGGGAAAGTTGAACGGGTCTGGCAGCATCTCTGGACAGAGAATCAAAGTTAACATTTTGAGTCTGACTTGATTTTGTTGAGAACTGAAGAGAGGAAAGAAAGTGCTAATCATAGTAGTGGAGAGTACAACGTATTCATTGTAAGTTTTAATAGCAGAAAATACGCAAACTCTATCAAGAGTAGACCATGGAATCAAGGAAGGCAGATGGAGGATTGGGGTTAGCAGGAGTTTGGTGAGGAAACTGGCTCTGATCACTGTTTGGGCTCCTTACTTAGCAGGGTCACATGTGCCATTGGTAAAATCTCATGTGGCCTGGAAAAGGTTATTAGGCTTCACTGGATTCCTGCTGCACCAGACGGTTTGACTTTGAATCTGCGAGTAATAGAGTCACAGAAATAGACCCTTCAGCCTAACTCATCCATGCTGACGATATTTAGATATTCTAAATTAATCGAACTCCATTTGCCTGCATTTGGCCCAAATCCCTCTAAGCTCTTCCTATTCATATACCCATTCAGATGCCTTTGAAATGCTGTATTTGTACCTGCCTCCACCACCCTCTCTGGCAGCTTATTCTATACACTTACCACCCTCTGGATGAAAAAGTTACTGCTTAGGCCCTTTTTAAATCTCACCCCTCTCAGCTTAAACCTGTGCCCTCTTGTCAGCTTTAGTATAAGTGCTTGGAGACAGGAAGGTGTCAGTAGATGACACATCTCTTTCCAAATGCTCATATTTACTTCCTTCCAAAGCTAATTCCACAAATCTGGAAAATATTCAACTCACTAGCCCAGATCTTTAAGAATCTGCATCAATTAAAACTGCAGTTGGAAGATGTGTGTCAGACCTTGTGGACATCCTGGCACAAACACATGTACTGAAATTGCTTGGGGGAATTTTAAACTTTTGATGGACTAATTCCTCCACTTGTGATCCTCTGCAATGTCTCTGAGCCTGAATTCTGTACCTGACACTTAGCCCTGATCCATGGGACTTACCTGAAAAATACCTGGAGCATGTTGCATTGGTTAATACCTGGTGTATCTCAGTGATTTGACAGCATAACTGAACTTAGCATCACGAGAGACCCCTCCAATCACCACACTCTACCCAACCTGATTCTCTCTCCAATCTGACCCAATCTAACTTTGTCCCACCATATTCTCTTAATCTGTCTACCCCTCAAACATGACCCTTTATTGCACCAGCACTTTCCCAACACAACTGCTCAATCACTGACTCACTCACACACTCGTTCCCCTCCAGTCCATTCACTCACACACACCTTCAGCCATTCACTATCTGACTCAGAGACTTCAGACTTCGAAAAACCCACCAGAATACAGCATCATAATATAAAAAGGGAGCGTGCCCTCTTTTCACCATCTTCTCCTGGACCTGTCAACCTTCCATGAGATTAGATCCACTCATCTATCATTCCTGCAGCCAGAATCAAAGTTCTGGTAGAAAGATTTCAAAAGTCCGGGTGCAGAATTATTCACAGGTACAGGCAATGTGTACAGCATTGACATTGATCACAAGATCTGGACCATTGTTGCCAGCAAATATATGCAACTCATTCGTATGTGGCTCACTTAATAAATCATTAGTCAGTTGGTCAACTTTAATTGGAATCTATTTGTGCTTAATTAGGGAAAGTCTGGTTATGTTGTACCAGATCCAGATAATTCAATGAATCTTTTGGAAAAAAATATCATCACTCTAATGTGATATAAAATTTATTTCACAGCATATTAATAATGATCAGAATCACTGCTCCCTTCTTCAATATGAACTTGATGTATTAAGATGATTCAAAGAACACTAACAACATTGGACTTGATTAACATTTTATATTCAATTGTCAAAAAATTAATAACATAATTAAATCTGCAATGTTCTATAGAAGTGTTGGTTCCAAATATTCATGTTATTCCAAGATTAGACTAGATACCCTACAGAGTGGAAACAGGTCCTTCAGCCCAACAAGTCCACACCAACCCTCCAAAGAGTGACCCATCCAGGCTCTTTCCCTACATTTACCCCTGACTAATGCACCTAACACTATGGGCAATTTAATGTGGCCAATTCACCTGGCCAGCACATTTTTGGACTGTGGGAGGAAACTGGAGCACCCAGAGGAAACCCACACAGACACGGGGAGAATGTGCAAACTCCACACAGACAGTCGCCCGAGGCTCGAATTGAACCTGGGTCCCTGGCACTGTGAGGCAGCAGTGCTAACCACTGAGCCACCATGTCATCCTAATTTGCAACTGAAGTCGAGATAATTTTTTGAATGTTACTTCATTCCTATAACAGAGATCTTAAACTTAGGCTCTGTTTGAAGATGTACAAGAAGGAGCAAACTGAGATAGCCTTGTCATATAAGGTTAAGGATAATCCAAAGAGATTCTACATTTACAGCAAGAAAGCAACTAGACAGAGAGTGGGACTTTTTAAAGACCAAAGAGGTCACCTTTGTGTTGAACCTCAGGAGATGGGAGAGATGAAGAGGTATTAAATAAATATTTTGCACCAATTTTTGCTGTGGAGAATAAAATGGAGGCTAGAAAACTCAGGGAAATAAATATGACTTGAAGGTGCTGATGTTGGACTAGGGTAGACAAAGTTAAAAAATCACACAACACCAGGTCAAAGTCCAACAGATTTATTTGGAAGCACTAGCTTTTGGAGTGCTGCTCCTTCATCAGGTGGTTGTGGAGGTTAAGATCATGCTCAAAGAATTTATAGCTAAAGGAGTCCAGTGTCATGGAAATGTGAAACTGCAAGCAATCTTACATTAAAACTTTCATCTTTTATAATGGGATTTGCTTGTTTCTGTTCTTTGATGTATAAATCCCAGAACTTCTTTAAAATTACATTGATGTTTTTACATTGGTCTTTTAAATATTGATGTTTTGAAAAGAGTTCACATTACAGAAGAGTAAGTGCAGGAGGCCTTAGAAAATATAAAGATGGATAAATCTCCAGGAGCTGATCTAGTTTATCTAGGGACGTTGTGGAAGTTAGGGAGGAAATAGTAGGGCACTCTGTAGAAATATTTGTATCACCTATAACTATGGGTGAGGTGTCAGATGACTGGAGAGTGGCTAATGTTATGCCTTTGTTTAAGGAGGGATGTAAGGAGAAGTCTGGGAACTATAGACCTCTGTGTTTGATTTCAATGGTGGGTAAGTTGTTGGAGGTGATTCTGAAAGAGAGGATTTATAGGCAATTGGAGAGGCAAGGAATGATTAGGGATAGTCAACATGGTTTTCTATGGGGAAATTGTGTCTTAAAAACTTGATTTGGGTTTTTCAAGGAAGTAACCAAGAAGATTGATGAGGGCAGACCAGTAGACATTGTTTACTTGGACTTTCATAAAGTCTTTGACGAGGTTCTGATTAGTAAACTTAGATCTGAGGGTGAGCTTGCCAATTGCATACAAAGGAGACAGAGTGGTGGTGGAGAGTTGTTTTTTGGTCTGGAGGCCTGTTACCAGTGGTGTTCCACAGGTATGGGTGCTTGGACCATTTACATGAGTGATTTAGATGAGAATATAGAAGGCCTGGTTAGTACGTTTACACATGTCACCAAAATTGGTGGCACAGTAAACAGTGAAAAAGGTTAAAAATCACACAACACCAGGTTATAGTCCAACAGGTTTAATTGGAAGCACACTAGCTTTCGGAGTGGGGCTCCTTCATCAGGTGGTAGTGGAGGGCACAAATCTAAGGCACAGAATTTATAGCAAAAGTTTACAGTGTGATGTAACTGAAATTATACACTGAAAAATACCTTGATTGTCTGTTGAGTCCTTCATCTGTTCGAATACCATGATAGTTTCACTTCTTTCATGTGTAAATCACAAAACCTTTTTTTTAAAAGTTGCATTCTCAGCTTAGCTGTAACAATGGGTGTTAGCTAGACAATATGTTGAAGGTGTTAGGCCCCTGTGTTTTCTGTCTATGCCATGATGTTTAGATTGATTCTAATCTAAAAAGTGAGGTAACAGAGTTTTACATGAATTCATGCAGTTTTTGAACAAAGAACAATGTAGCTCTGCAAGTACAAATTCACCCCACAAAATATATGTGTACATGTGGGTCTTTGTCTGTCTGTGTGTGTGTCTGTCTGGGTTGGGGGTTATGAGTGTGAGAGAGAGTGTATATGTGTGTGTAGTGAGTGTAGAGTGTCTTAAGTCTGTGAGAGTGTGCGTGTCTGTGCATATGTGTGTCTGAGTGTATATAGGAGTGCCTGTGTGTGTGTGTGCGCGCGCGCGTGTATAGGCGTGCCTGTGTGTGTATAGTGCAATGGTGGTCACCTGTAGTGTGATATGAACCCAAGGTCCCGGTTGGGGCCCTCCCTATGGGTACAGAACTTAGCTATCAGCCTCTGCTCGGCCACTTTTCGCTGCTGCCTGTCCCGAAGTCCACCTTGGAGGATGGTCACCTGAAGGTCCGAGGTTGAATGTCCTGGACCACAGAAGTGTTCCCCAACTGGGAGGGAACACTCATGTCTGTTGATTGTTGTGCAGTGCCCATTCATCTGTTGTCGTAGCCTTTGCTCGGTTTCCCCAATGTACCATGCCTCCGGGCATCCTTGCCTGTAACGTATAAGATAGACAACGTCACATATAGACAGGGTGATTAAGAAGGCATTTAGCACGCTTGCCTTTATTGCTCAGACTTTTGAGTATAGGGGTTTAGGCATCATGTTGAGGTTGTACAGGATATTGGTGAGCCCTCTTCTGTCACAGTACTGTGTGCAGTTCTGATCATCCTGTTGTAGAAAGGAAATGATTAATCTAGGGAGGGTTCAGAAAAGATTTACTAGGATCTAGTCCCATTTGCCAACATTTGGCCCATATCCCTCAACCCTTCCAATTCACGCATCCAATCAGATGCTTTTAAATGTTGCAATTGTACCAGCCTCCACCACTTCCTCTGGCAACTTATTCCATACACATATCACCCTCTTTGTGAAAAAGTTGCCCCTTAGGCCCCTTTTAAATATCTCCCCTCTCACCTTAAATCTACGCCCTCTAGCTTCGGACTTCCCCCCCCCTTGATAAAGATCTCGTCTATTGGCCATATCCATGCCCCTCATGATTTTATAGACCTCTATAAAGTCACCCCTCAGTCTCCGACACTCCAGGGAAAATAGCCCCAGCCTATTCAGCCTCTCTCTGTAGATTAAACCCTCCAACGCTGGCCCAATTCTTGTAAATCTTTTCTGAATTCTTTCAAGTTTCACTACATCATTCCTTTGGAGGGAAACCAGAATTGCACACAGTATTCCAATAGAGGCCGAACCAATGTCCTATACAGCTGCAACACGACCTCCCAACTCCTATACTCAATGCACTGCCCAATAAAGGTAAGCATATCAAATGCCTTCTTCACTATCTTATCTACCTACAACTCCACTTTCAAGGATCTATGAAGCTGCATTCTAACATATCTTTGTTCAGCAACACTCCCTAGGACCTTACCCTTCATAAGTCCTGCCTTGATTGCCTTTCCAAAATGCAGCACCTCACATTTATCTAAATTAAACTCCATTTGCCACTCCTCAGTCAATACTAACCATACCCTCTAAGTTCACATCCAAATCAATTATACAAATGACAAAAAGCAATGGACTCGGCACCGATCCTTGTGACACATTGCTGGTCACCGGTCTCCAGTCTGACAAGCAACCCTCGTCCGCCACCCTCCGAATTCTATCTTCGAGCCAGCTCTGTATCCAATTGGTTAGTTCTTCCTGTATTCTGAGTGATCCAACCTTGCTAATCAGTCTTCCTTGAGGAACAGTGTCGAACCTTACTGATCACATCCACCATTCTGCCCTCATCAATTCTCTTCGTTACTTCTTCAAAAAATTCAACCATGTTAATGAGATATGTAGTGTTCTTCCTGACTTTGTTTGGAGCATAATTGGTGTGCCATATGTTGATGTGAGTTGGCTTCTGTTCCTTATCAGTAAAGTATCATGATTAGTAATGACTTTATACTCTCCTGGCTGGTTGCATATTTTCAAAAGCTTTGCTGGTATCAAAGTACTTGTATTTGCATTTCTAACTTGTACACTCTGTCCAGCATGCAGTTTTGGTGATTCTCCGCCCGATCTAACAATTTGTTTTCAGCTTTCTTCTGTCTTTGAAGAAGAATATTCTTAAGAGTGGTTAGACAATTAGTGCTGGGCAAGGTTGTTCACAGTTGCTTTCTGAGTGTAAATTATACTGAGGATGGTAATCCTTTTTCCATTGGTACTACACAAAAATGCAACAATCAACACAAAGATCTTGCTCAATTGTCTAACACTCAATGATCAATGAATAGGTAGGATGTACCATACATTCTGCCAAATCATTTCAGCTAGGATTTGAGGTGACTTGGATACAGGTGCAGCAGGGAATAAAGAAGGCTAATGGAATTTATTGTGCTCGGAATAGAGCATCTTGAGTATTGCACAGAGTTTCTCCTCGAAAAGCAATGTAGTCACATTGCAAGTAGTCCAGAAGAGGTTCACTAAATTAATTCCAGAGATATGGGGCTTGTCTTATGAAGAGATTGGATAGTTTAGGAGATCGAATGGAGGTATATGAGATGTTAAATGAGATTGAAAAGTAGATGTAGAGGGGCTATTTCCTCTTATGGGGCAATCAAGAATGAAACGTCACAGAAAATAAAATAAGGATGGAGGGTCAGGTGATGTGCTGTTTCTGCATGATGTGGGAGCTGGTGGACTTCATTGTGGTTCCTAGTGACCATGTCTGTAGTAAATGTGGTTGCAGGAAGAACTCTGGCTCAGAGTTGATGAGCTGGAGTCTGAGCTTCAAACATTGCGACACATCAGGGAGGGGGAGAGTTACCTGGTTGCTGTATTTCAGGAGACAGTCACACCCCTTAGACTAATTGACCCTAATTCAGCCAGTGGTCAGGGACAGAAGGGTGTGGCTGTGAGTGAGGCAGGTAGATGGATCAAGGAGATGGAGATGCAGGAGCCTCAGCCTCTGTCCTCATCCAACAGGTTCAAGAGTTTTGATCCCTGTGTGGACAGGAATGAGGACTGCAGGGAGGATGTGCTGACGGACCGCAGCATTGTGGCACAGGGAGCCATTCAAGTGTGGGAAGAGAAGAGAAATGTTATTATAATTGGGCATAGTAAAGTTAGAGGCATAGACCTATTCTCTGTGACCAGAATTGAGAGTCCTGAATGAAGGATGTGTTGCTTGCCTGGTGCTGAGGTCGGGATATCTTATCTGGGCTGCAGAGGAACTTGGAGTGGGACGGTAAAGATCCAGTGGTCATGATCCATGTAGGTACTAACAACATAGATAAAACTAGGGCAGAGGTTCTGCTAAGGGAGTATAAAAAGCTAGAAGTTAAACTAAAACGCAGGACCAAAAAGGTAATAATCTCTGGATTACTACCTGAGCCATGAGCTATTTAGCACAGAGTCAGTAAGATTAAGCAGGTAAATATGTGGCTCAAAGATTGGTGTGGGAGAAATGGTTTGAATTCATCAGACATTTGAAGAAGTAGTGGGTAGGAAAGGATCTGTTCCAATGGGACAGTCTTAATCTGAACTGTGCAGGGACCAGAGGCCGAGCGAATCGCATAGCTAGGGCTGTAGTTAGGGCTTTCAACTAAATGGGTGGGGGCTTCAGTTATAGGGGAAATAAGAAAACCTGAATTAAAGGAGGAGGTATGAGGGCAAAATTCAGGAAAGGTTATAAAAATCTCCAGCACAGACACCAATTGGCCAGCGCTCTGGTTGTAAGTTTGCTCACTGAGGTGGAAGGATTGTTTTCAGACATTTTCACCACACTAGGTAACATCATCAATGAGCCTCCGGTGAAGCACTGATGTTCTGTCCCACTTTATATTTTTGTGTCTTGGTTTCTTAAGGCAGGTGATATAATTTCTGGTTCTTTTTTTAACCACCCGCCTTAAGGAACCAAGATACATAAATAAAAAGCAGGACATATGATGTTACCTAGCTGCAAAGGGATCAGGATCAGGAGTTGAATATTCAAGGATATACATCCTATTGTAAAGGTGGGCAGGCGGGCAGAGGGGGTGGAGTTGCCTTATTAGTAAGAAATTAAATTAAATCAACATTAAGAAATAAAATAGGGTCAGATGGTGTAGAATCTGTGTAGACAGAATTGAGGAATCACAAGATAAAAAAAAACACAGGTGGAATCATGTATAGGCCTCCAAATAGTAATCAGAAGCTGGGACACAAGTTACACCAGGCAATAGAAAAGATATGTAGGAAAGGCAAAGTTACAGTGATCATGGGGGATTTCAATATGCAGGTGGACTGGGAAAATCAGGTTGGTAGTGGATTGCAAGGAAAGGAATTTGTGGAATGTCTTCAAATTGGCTTTTTGGAACAGCTTGTGGTGGAGCCCACTAGAGAACAGGCAATACTGGATTTAGTGTTTTGCAATGAGAGAGACATGGTAAGGAAGCTTAAGGTGAAGGAACCCCAAGCAGGCAGTGATCATAATATGATTGAATTTACTCTGCAATTTGAGAAGGAGAAGATAGAATCAGAGGTAACGGTATTACAGCTGAATAAAGGCAACTACAGAGGCATGAGGGAGGAGCTGGGTAGAATGAATTGGGAGAGGTGCCTACCAGGAAAGACAGTGGAACAGCAAGGAGTTTCCGGGAGAAATTCAGGAGCCGTCATTCCGAGGAAAATGGAGCAGAGTACAGGGAGGATGAGGCAATGATGGATGACTAGGCTAGTCAGGGGTAAGATTAAAACAAAAGAGAAAACATATAATGCGGCAAAGGGCAGTGGGAAACAAGAGGATTAGGAAGCTTACAAAGACCAACAGAGGGCAACAACAAAACATGAGGAGGGAGAAGAGTAAATATAAGGATAAGCTAGCTAGTAATATAAAGGAAGACTGTAAGAGTTTCTGTAGATATACAAAGGGCAAAAGTGGACATTGGACCACTGGAAAATGACACTGGAGAGATAATTGTGGGGAACAAGGAAATGGCTGAGGAACTGAATATTACTTTGCTTCAGTCTTCACAGTGGAAGACACAAGTAATATCCCAAAGATTCAAGAGAGAGGGGGCAGAACTGAGTATGGTGGCCATCAGCAAGAAGCTAGAAAAGCTGAATAGTCTGAAGGTGGATAAATAACCTGGACTGGATGGACTACACCCCAGAGTTCTAAGGGAGATAGCTGAAGAGATAGTGGAGGTATTGGGGTGATCTTTCAGAAATTGCTAGAATCAGGGAGGGTCCCAGAGGAATAGAAATTCACTAATGTGACACCCTGTTTAAAAAGAGAGTAAGGCAAAAGATGGAAAATTACAGACCGATTAAGCTAACCTCGGTTGTGGGTAAGATTCTGGAATCCAATGTGAGGAATGAGATTTCTGAATACATGCAAGTGTATGGTAAAACAGGGCAAGTTAAGCAGGGTTTCATCAAAGGGAGGTCACGTCTGACAAATCTATTAGAATTCTTTGAGGAAATAATGAGCAGGTGAGACCAAGGAGATCCAATGAATGTTATCTACCTGGACTTCAAGGCCTTTGACAAGGTGCTGCACATGAGGCCCATTGTGTCAGAGGCAAGGTGCTAGCATGGATAGAAGCTTGGCTGTCTTGCAGAAAGGGTCCTTCTCAAGATGTCAGCCGATGACAAGTGGTGTTCCTCAAGGCTCAGTTCCTCAAGTTGTGGGACCACAACTTTTCATTTTACACATTAACGATCTAGATGAAGAAACTGAGGGCATTCTGGCTAAGTTTGCAGATGATACAAAGATAGGTAGAGGGACAGGTAGCATTGAGGAGGTGGGAAGAGTGCAGAAGGGTTTAGACAGGCTAGAGCAAAGAAATGGCAGATGGAGTACAACATGGGAAAGTGTGAGGTCATGCACTTTGGTAGGAAGAGGAGGTATGGACTATTTTCCAAATGGGTAGAAAATTCAGAAGTCTGAAATGCAAAGAGACTTGGGAATTCCAGTGCAGGATTCTCTCAAGGTAAACTTGCAGGTTGAGTCAGTAGTTTGGAAGGCAAACGCAATAATGACATTTTTGAGACGACTGGAATATAAAAGCAGGGATGTACTTCTGAGGTTCTATAACCATCTGGTCAGATCACATTTAGAGTATTGTGTGCAGTTTTGGGCCCAATATCTCAGGAAGGATGTACTGGCCTGCAGCATGTTCACAGGAATGATCCCAGGAATGAAAAGCTTAACATCTGAGGAACGTTTGAGAACTCAGGGTCTATACTCGATGAAGAGTAGAAGGATGAGTGGGGAATCTAATTGAAACTTATAGAATACTGAATGGCCTGGACAGGGTAGATGTTGGGAAGATGTCTCCATTAGTCGGAGAGACTAGGACCTGTGGGCACAGTCTTATAGTAAAGGGAAGACCTTTCAGAAAAGAGATAAGGAGAAACATTTTCAGCCAGTGAAAAATCTATGGAATTCATTGCTAGAGAAGGCGGTGGAAGCCAAGTCATACTTAAGACTGAGATAGATAGGTTCTTGGGTATCAAAGGGATCAAGGGTTATGGGGAGAAAGCAAGAGAATGGGGTTGAGAAACGTATCAACCATGATTGAATGGCAGAGCAGACTCAATGGGCTAAATGGCCTAATTTCTGCTCCTATGTCTTACGGTCTTATAGTTTTAGGGTAAGGGTCTCCAGATTTAAAACAGAAATGAAGATCAATTAGTTCTCTGAAAGGATCATGAGGCTTTCACTGCCTCAGGGAATGGTGGGTGCCAGGGTATTAAGTAAATTTGACGAGAGGTAGACTTACAATTAACAATAGGTTTAAGGGTTATGCAGAGCTGGCAGGAGAGTGGAGTTGAGTTCAAGATAAGAATCAGTCATGATCGCACTGAATGGCAGAGCAGGCTCAAGGGGATGAATTACCTACTGCCGCTCCAAGTTCTTATGTTTTATATTAAAGTTGATTCTACTTAGTGTTGCCACAGTATAAGTTTCAAAACGACCTGACAAAGTATTTTTAACTCACCCAAACAGCAACTCCTAAAATAGCCAAATCTATGCATAACTTTGCTGTCTGGAAATTATCCACAAAGGCAATCAATTCAAATGTCTGTGAATGGCCCATCCTCAACTCTTCACAGATATTAAGATATTATCTAGTTACATAGGTGGACATGTACCGCAATTGAGAACTGGAGTCAAAAAGTGTGGAACTGGAAAAGCACAGAACTGACCACTACTGTCCTTTCAGTATAATCATTTTTAGCTGGATCTGAAGTGAAAGTTCCTCACCTGATGTTGGCCTTTAGCAACAGGCTTATTTGTGAATGGAGGTCATTTGTAGCAAGCTAATCCTTTGTATTAAAAAAAAACACTGACTTTCCAGTGTCAAACAGTAACAGGAAGTAGTTCCCACTCTCCCAGCCGTTTTGCAAATATTTCCTATCTGCATAAGACCAGCAATACACCATAGGCAACACCTGCAACATACACTAAAAGCTGCTGATTTTAGAGAAAGAGATAGATTGTCCCTCAAGATTTTAAAACCATTTAGAGTCACAGAATTAGAATTAGGTTTATTTTCACATGAACTCAAGTACAGAACTACAGTAGGAGAAAGTGAGGACTGCAGATGCTGGAGATCAGAGCTGAAAATGTGTTGCTGGAAAAGCGCAGCAGGTCAGGCAGCATCCAAGAAACAGGAGAATCGACCTTTCGGGCATAAGGCTTATGCCCGAAACGTCGATTCTCCTGTTCCTTGGATGCTGCCTGACCTGCTGCGCTTTTCCAGCAACACATTTTCAGCTACAGAACTACAGTAGTCCAGTGAAAAGTATATAATGTTGCCATTCCCGGCACCATACAAAGGTACCTGGCTACAAAATTGAAAAGTAAAGAAATAAGTCAAAAGTTCTACATTACAGTTCTTCTTAGTATAAAGTAGGAAAATAAAGAAATGCAGTTAAAAGTTCAATATTGTGGGCATCTGTATGGGTATATGAATAGGAGGCATTTAAAGGCACTTGGGCCAAATGCTGGCATATGGGATTAGATTAATTTAGGATAGCTGGTCGGCATGGACGGGTTGGAGCGAACGGCCTGTTTCCACGCTGTACAAATCTATGACTACAACAGTCCTTTTATAACTGCAGGCTTTCCTCATGAGAGCTCGCACTCCCCCGCACTGGGCCTGCACTCCCCACCAGGGATCGCTCTCCCCCACACTGGGCTGAGACCCTCACCGCTAACTGCCATCCAGGCTTGCCATACAGCATGGAAACAGACCCTTCAGCACAACTCGTCCATGCTGAGCAGGTATCCTAAACTGAACTAGTCCCATTTGCCTGCATTTGGTCCAGATCCCTTTAAAGCTTTCCTATCCATGTACCTGTCCAAATATCTTTTAATTGTTGTAACTGTACTGGCCTCTATCGCTTCCTCTGGCAGTTCATTCCATATACGCATCACCCTCTGTGTGAAAAGGTTGCTCGTAAGGTCATAAGAGATATACAACACTGAAACAGACCCTTCAGTCCAATTTGTCCATGTCGACCAGATATCTTAAATAAATCTAGTTCCATATTCCAGCATTTGGTCCATATCTCTCTAAATCTTTCCCATTCATATACCTTTTAAATGTTGTAATTATACCTGTCTCCACCACTTCCTCCAGCAGCTCATTCTATACATGTACCACCCTCTGCGTGAAAAAGTTTCCCCTTAGGTCCCTTTTAAATATTTCCCCTCTCACCATAAACCTATGCCCTTAGTTTTAGACTCCCCCACACTGGGCGAGAGACAGTGTCCATTTACGCTATCTATGCCCCTCATGATTTACAAACCTCTGTAAGATCACCCCTCAGCCTCAGATCCCCCCCCCTCGCCCAAGGAAAACGGTCACATTCTATTCGGCCTCTCTGAATAGTTCAAACCCTCCATCTCTGGCACCATTCTTGTAAATCGTTTCTGAATTATTTCATGTTTCACAGCATCCTTCACAAAGATCAGAACTGTACACAGTATTCCAATAGTTGCCTAACCAATGCCCTGTACAGCTGCAACATGACCTCCCAACTCCTACACCAATAAAGGCAAGCATACCAAACACCTTCTTCACCGGATGTAGGTTTGCTTGCTGAGCTGGAAGGAACCCTCCAGCTCAGCGAGCAAACCTACATCCAGAACCTCAACCTGAGCTACAAATCTTCTCAAAACTTGCTAGCCTTCTTCACTATTTGGAGATGCAGGTGTTGGACTGGGGTGCACAAAATTAAAAATCACACAACACCAGGTTATAGTCCAAAAGGTTTAATTGGAAGCACTAGCTTTCGGAGCACCGCTCCTTCATTAGGTGGTTGTGAAGGACACAATTGTAAGACACAGAATTTATAGCAAAAGTTTACAGTGTGATGTAACTGAAATTATACATTGAAAAAATACCTTGATTGTTTGTTGAGTCTTTCATCTGTTCGAATATCATGATAGTTTCACTTCTTTCATATGTAAATCACAAATTTTTTTTTAAAAGTTACATTCTCAGGTTAACTGTAACAATTGGTGTTAGTCAGATGATATGTTGAAGGTGTTAGCCCCGTGTTCTCTGTCTGTGCCATAATGTTGAGACTGATTCTAATCTAAAAAGTGAGTTAACAGAGTCTTACATGAATTCATGCAGTTTTTGAGCAAAGTACACTGTGACTCTGAAAGTACAAATTCACCTCACAAACGTGTATGTGTGCATGTGGGTTTTTGTGTGTGTGTGTGCGTCTGTCTGTCTGTCTGTGATGGGGGGGTTGAGTGCGCGAGAGACTGTATATGCGTGTGTATGTGAGTGTGGAGTGTCTAAGTCTGTAAGGGGGTGCATGTGTGAATGTGGGTGTGCGTGTGTGTCTGTGGGAGTGTGTGTGTGTCTGTAGGAGTGTGTGTGAGTGTCTGTGTATACGTGTGTCTGTGTGTATGCAGGAGTGTCTGTGTGTGTATAGTGCAATGGTGGTCACCTGTAGTGTGACATGGACCCAAGGTCCCAGTATAGGCCCTCCCTATGAGTATGGAACTTAGCTATCAGCCTCTGGTCGGCCACTTTTTGCTGCTGCCTGTCCAGAAGTTCACCTTGGAGGATGGTCACCCGAAGGTCCGAGGTCAAATGTCCTGGATCGCTGAAGTGTTCCCCAACTGGGAGGGAACACTCCTGTCTGTTGATTGTTGTGCAGTGCCCATTCATCTGTTGTCATAGCCTTTGCTCAGTTTCCCCAATGTATGATGCCTCACAGCATGCTTGCCTTCTTCACTATCTTATCTACCTGTTACTCCACTTTCAAGGAACGATGAACCTGCTCCCAAAATCTCTTTGTTCAGATCCCTTTTAATCCTCTCCTCTCACCTTAAACCTATGCACTCTAGTTTTGGATTCCCCTACCCTGGCTATTCACTTTATCTATGCCCCTCTTAATATAAATCTCTATAAATTAGAGCCAGTCTTGTATACGTCAAAGAAAAAAGTGCCAGCCTATTCAGCACTTCTTCACAGAACTTGGAAAAATCACTAAACGCGGCCAGGAATAATTTTGCACATCAACCTACAGCATCTGTATATGATTCGCTTTCTTTTGGACACGAACAATTTACTATCAACTCTCAACTTACCATCGACTATCCCTTTGTAGACTCTTTCTCGCTCTCTCTGGGCTCCCTCGACAGCTTCTTGCTCACTCCTTTCCAGAAACACCTGCCATCAGTTTAGCTTGCTGGGTTTTTTCCCCCTAGCTCCTATCAGATCTGAAGAAGGACAAAGACTCATTCGCTCTTCACAGATGCTGTCAGGCCTGCTGAATTTCTCAAGCAATGTTTGGTTTTGAGTGTTATTCTAACGCTCATTACTTGGCCGTAACATATCCCTTGATTTCAACTCCCCAATCCCACCCCTGAAACAACTGTCACATTCCTTTCCACGCCAATCTAAATGTTGTATTTTTTCAAACCTAGCCGGTGTTTTACTTTTTTGTTGAAAACTTTCCCAGCAGTGCACCGTTGCTCAACGCTGGGAATAGGACGCCCACACACCAGCATCTCGCCAGGAGCGCTCTCCCCGAGAGACAGAGCAGCGATTGCCATTACGACTGCGCACAAGGTTCATCACCCTCACAACACCAGGCAGCGCCTGCGCACAAGATTTACCACCCCTCACACACCAGGAGCGCCTGCGCACAAGGTTTACCACCCCTCACACACCAGGAGCGCCTGCGCACAAGGTTCACCACCCCTCACACCGGGAGCGCCTATCCACAAAGTTCACCAACCCCCCGCACACCAGGAGCGCATGCGCGGATTTAGTGAGGCTCGCGAGATTTGGACTAAAGCCGCTTGTAAACTGGAAGCCGGGGTCTACGGGCGGTGAGAGCGACCGTGTCCGTGTGCCCGTCGCCGGATTGTCTTCATCTTGTTGGCATTGGACCCTCGGTCCTCACCCATCAGACAATTACCGTCTGCGGCCGGGAGACTTACAGGTGGGAGCGGGTGTGTTGCTGGGAGTAACGCCTCGTCATTGTATGGAACGTTCTAGAGCCCGGGTGGCGGAGTGGGGGCAGGGACAGGGAGAGGGACAGGCCGGTCCGGGATCATCGGAAGGGCCCGTGATCCCTGATCGGGAGAGGGGGGAGAAGATGGCGAAGGGCATTCTTGTGATCCCTGTGGGGGAGGCTTTGGAAGTGATTGCTGGGTGGGATGGGGAGGGTGACCGTGATCCCTGAGAGTGATGGCGCTGGGGGGGCCCGAATTTCTGAGGGTGGCGGAGGGAGGGCCGCGATCCCTGAGGAGTTTTGTGATCTGCCAAGAGTGGCTGTCATCTCAGGAAAAGAGAGATTGGGGCTGTCCTGGAGGAAGATGAGAGGAGCCGGGATATAGATTTTCCTTCAGGATCATGGGCAGAGGGAACACAGAAAGCTTCGGGCTGATAAATCAGTTCAGGTGACCTTCAGGAGAATTTTAAATGTTACGAGGTAAAAGTTAGTGAAGTAATAAGTTAGGATGTGGAATGTTTTGGCTGGTAGAGGCACATTTTAATTGGCTTTCAAAAAGACAAACACGTAGAAACAGGGGAAAAAAATGCCAGGGCCTAAAGAGAATAACAGGGACTAGTTGAGTTACTTTTGCACAAGCAGTACAGCCATGGTGGGCAAAATAGCTGTTTTATGCTGTAACCACAGTATGATGGATGAAGAGTTAGCCTCTTAAGAGGCCCTCAGTTTTGTGCTGTGATTATGACAATGCCTTAGTTCTCTACCTTAGTTGGCATTAATATAATTGCTTGTGAAATTTTAAACAGAACACACTTTGGAAAATTTTACACCTCAGAAATAAACTAAATTCCCATGCAAAGATGTGGATAAAATTGCACACCCAAATGCCATCATGAGCTAAATCATTTTGCATTGTGAGAAAAGTTGCTTGATTTGACCTATTATTTCTGAATTATGAAATTTCATCCATCAGTTAACTTCATTTCTTAGAAGTGAAATTTGTTACATCTGATGTACTTTTTCATATTCAACTGAGATGGAAAATAATTTGAAGAGAATAGCAGAAGTAAAATTGTTCATTAATATTGAAATGTTCTGTTTTTTCATGGGATGTCGGTTTCAGTATTTATTGCAAATCCCTCAAGAAGATGGTGGCAAGCTGCTGTAATTTTGGGGAGGTACACTAGTAATGCTTTAGGAAGGGAGTTTCGAGATTATGACTCTGTGACTGTGAAGGAATGGCAGTACAGTTCCAAATCAGGATGGTATTTGGCTTGGAGTGGACCTCCACACAATAATAGAGGTAAAAACAATAACTGCAGATGCTGGAAACTAGATTCTGGATCAGTGGTGCTGGAAGAACACAGCAATTCAGGCAGCATCCAACGAGCAGCAAAATCGACGTTTCGGGCAAAAGCCCTTCATCAGGAATAAAGGCAGTGAGCCTGAAGCATGTAGAGATAAGCTAGGGGCTGGTGGCGGTGGGGAGAGAGTAGCATAGAGTACAATAAGTGAGTGGGGGAGGATCCCAAGATCCACAAGCCTGACCACCCTGGCCGACCCATTGTCTCAGCATGCTCCTGCCCCACTGAACTCATCTCTACCTACCTCGACACTGTCCTACCCCCCTAGTCCAGAAACTCCCCACATACGTTCGGGACACCACCCACGCCCTCCACCTCCTCCAAGACTTCCGTTTCCCCAGTCCC